>NC_056437.1:41754962-41909962 GCF_018296145.1 Oncorhynchus tshawytscha | reverse complement strand
CGTCGTTGTTGGTAATCAAGCCTACCACTGTTGTGTCGTCCGCAAACTTGATGATTGAGTTGGAGGCGTGCATGGCCACGCAGTCGTGGGTGAACAGGGAGTACAGGAGAGGGCTCAGAACGCACCCTTGTGGGGCCCCAGTGTTGAGGACCAGCTGGGAGGAGATGTTGCCTACCCTCACCACCTGGGGGCGGCCCGTCAGGAAGTCCAGTACCCAGTTGCACAGGGCGGGGTCGAGACCCAGGGTCTCGAGCTTGATGACGAGCTTGATGACGAGCTTGGAGGGTACTATGGTGTTGAATGCCGAGCTGAAGTCGATGAACAGCATTCTCACATAGGTATTCCTCTTGTCCAGATGGGTTAGGGCAGTGTGCAGTGTGGTTGAGATTGCATCGTCTGTGGACCTATTTGGGCGGTAAGCAAATTGGAGTGGGTCAAGGGTGTCAGGTAGGGTGGAGGTGATATGGTCCTTGACTAGTCTCTCAAAGCACTTCATGATGACGGATGCGAGTGCTACGGGGCGGTAGTCGTTTAGCTCAGTTACCTTAGCTTTCTTGGGAACAGGAACAATGGTGGCCCTCTTGAAGCATGTGGGAACAGCAACTGGTATAGGGATTGATTGAATATGTCCGTAAACACACCGGCCAGCTGGTCTGCGCATGCTCTGAGGGCGCGGCTGGGATGCCGTCTGGGCCTGCAGCCTTGCGAGGGTTAACACGTTTAAATGTCTTACTCACTTCGGCTGCAGTGAAGGAGAGACCGCATGTTTTCGTTGCAGGCCATGTCAGTGGCACTGTATTGTCCTCAAAGCGGGCAAAAAGTTATTTCGTCTGCCTGGGAGCAAGACATCCTGGTCTGTGACTGGGCTGGGTTTCTTCCTGTAGTCCGTGATTGACTGTATGAATATGATTCACATTCCAACCCACTCACTGGCATATGATTCACATTCCAACCCACTCACTGGCATATGATTCACATTCCAACCCACTCACTGGCATGTGATTCACATTCCAACCCACTCACTGGCATAGGATTCACATTCCAACCCACTCACTGGCATAGGATTCACATTCCAACCCACTCACTGGCATAGGATTCACATTCCAACCCACTCTCATTCATAGGATACACATTCCAACCCACTCTCATTCATAGGATACACATTCCAACCCACTCTCATTCATAGGATACACATTCCAACCCACTCTCATTCATAGGATACACATTCCAACCCACTCCCAGGCATAGGATAGCATAAACTACACAGTCCAACCCACTCCCAGGTATAGGATAGCATAAACTACACAGTCCAACCCACTCCCAGGTATAGGATAGCATAAACTACACAGTCCAACCCACTCCCAGGTATAGGATAGCATAAACTACACAGTCCAACCCACTCCCAGGTATAGGATAGCATAAACTACACGGTCCAACCCACTCACAGGCATAGGATAGCATAAACTACACAGTCCAACCCACTCCCAGGTATAGGATAGCATAAACTACACATTCCAACCCACTCACAGGCATAGGATTCACATTCCAACCCACTCTCATTCATAGGATACACATTCCAACCCACTCTCATTCATAGGATACACATTCCAACCCACTCTCATTCATAGGATACACATTCCAACCCACTCCCAGGCATAGGATAGCATAGACTACACGGTCCAACCCACTCCCAGGTATAGGATAGCATGAACTACACATTCCAACCCACTCCCAGGCTTAGGATAGCATGAACTACACATTCCAACCCACTCGCAGGCTTAGGATAGCATGAACTACACATTCCAACCCACTCACTGGCATAAACTACACATTCCAACCCACTCACTGGCACATGATTCACATTCCAACCCACTCACTGGCATATGATTCACATTCCAACCCACTCACTGGCATATGATTCACATTCCAACCCACTCACTGGCATATGATTCACATTCCAACCCACTCACTGGCATAGGATTCACATTCCAACCCACTCACTGGCATAGGATTCACATTCCAACCCACTCACTGGCATAGGATTCACATTCCAACCCACTCACTGGCATAGGATTCACATTCCAACCCACTCTCATTCATAGGATACACATTCCAACCCACTCTCATTCATAGGATACACATTCCAACCCACTCCCAGGCATAGGATAGCATAAACTACACAGTCCAACCCACTCCCAGGTATAGGATAGCATAAACTACACAGTCCAACCCACTCCCAGGTATAGGATAGCATAAACTACACATTCCAACCCACTCCCAGGCTTAGGATAGCATAAACTACACAGTCCAACCCACTCCCAGGTAAAGGATAGCATAGACTACACGGTCCAACCCACTCCCAGGCTTAGGATAGCATAAACTACACAGTCCAACCCACTCACAGGCATAGGATAGCATAAACTACACAGTCCAACCCACTCCCAGGTATAGGATAGCATAAACTACACAGTCCAACCCACTCCCAGGTATAGGATAGCATAGACATAAACTCCCACAGCATAAACTCCATTCCAACCCACTCCCAGGCATAGGGCATAAACTACACATTCCAAACCCAGGGCTCCCAGGTATAGGATAGCATAAACTACACATTCCAACCCACTCTCATTCATAGGATACACATTCCAACCCAATCCCAGGCATAGGATAATAGGATACACATTCCAACCCACTCCCAGGTATAGGATACACATTCCAACCCACTCCCAGGTATAGGATACACATTCCAACCCACTCCCAGGTATAGGATACACATTCCAACCCACTCCCAGGTATAGGATACACATTCCAACCCACTCCCAGGTATAGGATACACATTCCAACCCACTCCCAGGTATAGGATACACATTCCAACCCACTCCCAGGTATAGGATAGCATAAGCTACACATTCCAACCCACTCCCAGGTATAGGATAGCATAAGCTACACATTCCAACCCACTCCCAGGTATAGGATAGCATAAGCTACACATTTCAACCCACTCCCAGGCTTAGGATAGCATAAGCTACACATTTCAACCCACTCCCAGGCTTAGGATAGCATAAGCTACACATTCCAACCCACTCACAGTAGCATGCGCATATTTATTTAACCTTTATTTAACTAGGCAAGTCAGTTGAGAATAAATTCTTATTTGCAATGACGGCCTACCCGGTCAAACCCCAGACATATCGGGTGGCGTGGGAAAGCAGGCACGCTTAACACACTGGGGTGCACACACTTTGAGAGCCTATTGTAGGTTCTATACCCACCTGTACACACTCATTAACACACTGGGGTGCACACACTTTGAGAGCCTATTGTAGGTTCTATACCCAAGCACACTCATTAACACACTGGGGTGCACACACTTTGAGAGCCTATTGCTACACAGGTTCTATACCCACCTGTACACACTCATTAACACACTGGGGTGCACACACTTTGAGAGCCTATTGTAGGTTCTATACCCACCTGTACACACTCATTAACACACTGGGGTGCACACACTTTGAGAGCCTATTGTAGGTTCTATACCCACCTGTACACACTCATTAACACACTGGGGTGCACACACTTTGAGAGCCTATTGTAGGTTCTATACCCACCTGTACACACTCATTAACACACTGGGGTGCACACACTTTGAGAGCCTATTGTAGGTTCTATACCCACCTGTACACACTCATTAACACACTGGGGTGCACACACTTTGAGAGCCTATTGTAGGTTCTATACCCACCTGTACACACTCATTAACACACTGGGGTGCACACACTTTGAGAGCCTATTGTAGGTTCTATACCCACCTGTACACACTCATTCATCTTCATTTTTGGAGGGCTTGTTTTCTCTATCGGAGCATGGCCATGCTGCTAGCTGGATTTTAAAGCACAGCCATAACTCACTATGGAGAAGCACCATTGAGATGTCCACCTGGTGTCTGTCCCCCCACCCACTCCTCTGCATTGACAGAGAGACAGATGATGCACCAAGTGCTCCCCAGCCAGCCAGCCACTGCCTGGCTGCATGACAGTTCACCCCTCTTTCCTCCTCCCCTTATTGATGCTCAGCTTGCTCCCTCCTATTCAGACCAGCCCCTTTGACCTTTCCTCCCTGCTACACTGGCCTGTTTGTGATTGTTAGAGGGTGTGTTTGCAGGCTTATACGTGTGTAGGAGTTGGGGTGTGTGTGTTCATGTCTGAGTGCATGGGCATGTCTGATTGTGTGTGTCTGAATGCAGTTGTGCGTGTATGGCTTTGTGCGAGTGAGATTGTGTGTTCACGTGGCAGCATGGCTCTGTTCATTTGATAGTGAAGGGGGTCTACAGGAATGGTCCCCTTCCTGAGGATTACAGCAGCCCGTTCAACCCCACTACACATTCTCCTGGTAGACCAAATCCTGTGCGTGCGCGCGGGGGGGTTGCCATGGCAGCAGCGGTTTAGCATACATTAGATATTAGCCCAACATTACAGCAGAGGTGGAGAGGAAGGCAGAGCAGGTTTGTGTTCTCATTCGATGAGAGAGACTGACAGTAAATGTCATTGTTAGGATGGGTCTGCTCGTGTAGATTGATCTTCTTCCCCTAGGGAAGAACACAGTAAGGTTTTATAGCCTTCCCAATCCCACTATGCTCTCTAGCATACAGGCACATTCGGTACACACACACACCATCTCTTGCTCTCTGCTTAGGACATGTCTGTCCCTTTCTATCTCACTTCTAGCTTCCCCGATAGGCGTACTTCTATATATCAGCTCTTGCTCTGTTTATCTATTTGTTTCTCCCCTCTCTTTCCCTCCCTTCCCTCGGTGACCCTCCTAGACCAGAGCATGGCACTATTTTGGGACTTGCGTCACCCCCTTCCTGTCCTCCATCCTGCCCGCCACGTGCACCGCTTACTAATAATGTTCTGTCCCACTCCTTTCTCTCCGCTGTGGTTATTTGCTTTCCAATACTTTTCTACCCTTCTCAAGGGCGTTGAAATAAAATGAGCTCAGGAGAGGAGTCCTGAATACGAATCGAAAGTTGTTTACCTACTACGCCACAATACTGTAGGCTAATGGCTACACACAAGCATTTTTTTTCTAAATTCAGTCCATTAAAGGGCAATTCCACCACTTTTCAACCCCATTATTTCCAGCACATTACCTGTCTACATACACTGAGTATATAAAACATTAAGAACACCTGCTCTGTCCATGACAGACTGACCAGGTGAATCCAGGTGAAAGCTTTGATCCCTTATAGATATCACTTGTTAAATCCACTTCAATCAGTGTAGAAGAAGGGGAAGAGACAGGTTAAAGAATCATTTTTAAATTAAGCCTTGAGAAAACAGAGACATGGATTGTGTATGTCTGCCATTCAGAGGGTGGATGGGCAAGAGGAACTATTTGTGTTCCATTCAGAGGGTGGATGGGCAAGAGGACCTATTTGTGTTCCATTCAGAGGGTGGATGGGCAAGAGGAACTATTTGTGTTCCATTCAGAGGGTGGATGGGCAAGAGGACCTATTTGTGTTCCATTCAGAGGGTGGATGGGCAAGAGGAACTATTTGTGTTCCATTCAGAGGGTGGATGGGCAAGAGGAACTATTTGTGTTCCATTCAGAGGGTGGATGGGCAAGAGGAACTATTTGTGTTCCATTCAGAGGGTGGATGGGCAAGAGGAACTATTTGTGTTCCATTCAGAGGGTGGATGGGCAAGAGGAACTATTTGTGTTCCATTCAGAGGGGATGGGCAAGAGGAACTATTTGTGTTCCATTCAGAGGGTGGATGGGCAAGAGGAACTATTTGTGTTCCATTCAGAGGGTGGATGGGCAATTTGTGTTCCATTCAGAGGGTGGATGGGCAAGAGGAACTATTTGTGTTCCATTCAGAGGGTGGATGGGCAAGAGGAACTATTTGTGTTCCATTCAGAGGGTGGATGGGCAAGAGGAACTATTTGTGTTCATTCAGGGTTCAGATTTGTGTTCCATTCAGAGGGTGGATGGGCAAGAGGAACTATTTGTGTTCCCATTCAGAGGAACTATTTGTGGATGGGCAAGAGGAACTATTTGTGTTCCATTCAGAGGGTGGTTGTTCCATTCAGAGGGTGGATGGGCAAGAGGACCTATTTGTGTTCCATTCAGAGGGTGGATGGGCAAGAGGAACTATTTGTGTTCCATTCAGAGGGTGGATGGGCAAGAGGAACTATTTGTGTTCCATTCAGAGGGTGGATGGGCAAGAGGAACTATTTGTGTTCCATTCAGAGGGTGGATGGGCAAGAGGAACTATTTGTGTTCCATTCAGAGGGTGGATGGGCAAGAGGAACTATTTGTGTTCCATTCAGAGGGTGGATGGGCAAGAGGAACTATTTGTGTTCCATTCAGAGGGTGGATGGGCAAGAGGACCTATTTGTGTTCCATTCAGAGGGTGGATGGGCAAGAGGAACTATTTGAGTGCCTTTGAATGGGTTATGGTAGTAGGTGCCAGGCGCACCGGTTTGTGTTTAGAACTGCAACCCTGTAGGGTTTTTCACGGTCAAGTTTCCTGTCTGTATCAAGAATGGTCCACCACCCAAAGGACATCTCCGGTATACACAGTGTATGTGAAAACAATGCATTCCTACTTCTTGTAGGAGAATAAGTCCTACCCAATGACATCAACAACATTGATTTTTAAACACTGAGATTCGAGGTGACGTGGGAAGCAATAAAATACACTCCCTCTGGATAGAAACTCGTTGCAGGTTTTGAAAATCACAGTTTTTCTTACTTTTAATCCTACCCTGTCGTACCCCCCTCCCCAAAAAATCCCTTAGGTCACCCCCAACCCCATCAAAGTTCCCCGTTCCTGCTCTAGCTGTAGATCAGGTTGCCTCAAGGAACCAAATACCAGCAAGTGTTTTTCCTTCTTGGAAAAGGAGCGGGGGACCGCTTACATTAAAACTCACACTTTAGACCTGACTAAGTTAGTGTCAGTAAATCTTAGGGACCGACCTGAAACATCCCATGGACCAGCACCGGTCCGTGGACCAGATGTTGCGGAACACTGCTGTAGACCACAACAACATATCCTGCTCACTAAATGGATGACGTCCCAGTCAGAGCAGACTTTCAGCTCTTCAGCCCCATCTAGCTGCAGTCCAGAAAAGTACCACCACTCACTTCTACTCAGCAGCGCTCAGGTGGTTCCCCCTCCAATCTCCTACCCTAATAACCAAAGGGCTTTTCTTCCTTGGCGTCGACTGGAGGATTATTTAATAACAAAACCAATGCGCGTGCAACCGTGGAGCAAAACAGGCGGGGATGGCTTAGAGTCAAAGGATTGTTGACAACATGTAAACTTGTCTTTATTGAAAACATAAATACATTTGCACAATAAACACTTGTCTCTCAAATACGTTGTTGGTTAGCAAGCTACATTTTTAAATAATACAATTTTTTTTTTTTACATATTAGCATAGACATGACAACAAGGTACAACGAGCTGAAACAAGACACCTACGATTCCCTACATGGCAGCAGCTTGTCAGTGTTGCTAACTATTAGACCGTCCAGAATCATAACACTCATACTTCTGTGAACATAGTTTTCATGACAATGTCAGCTAACCAGTCTATTGCAAAGGGAGGCGTGTATCCACTGTGTGCCAGTGTTGCCAAAAGCAAGAGAGAATCTTAAGAATATTCTCCTTAATGCCCCTATCGTGGCAGCACGGACGTCTCATAGCCTACCCCTTACTGAGAGATGGCCGTCTCATAGTCTACCTCTTACTGAGAGATGGACGTCTCATAGCCTACCTCTTACTGAGAGATGGACGTCTCATAGCCTACCCCTTACTGAGAGATGGACGTCTCATAGCCTCACTGAGAGAGCCTACCTCTTACTGAGAGATGGACGTCTCATAGCCTACCCCTTACTGAGAGATGGATAGCCTACCTCTTACTGAGAGATGGCCGTCTCATAGCCTACCCCTTACTGAGAGATGGCCGTCTCATAGCCTACCCCTTACTGAGAGATGGCCGTCTCATAGTCTACCTCTTACTGAGAGATGGACGTCTCATAGCCTACCCCTTACTGAGAGATGGCCGTCTCATAGCCTACCTCTTACTGAGAGATGGCCGTCTCATAGCCTACCTCATACTGAGAGATGGCCGTCTCATAGCCTACCTCATACTGAGAGATGGCCGTCTCATAGCCTACCCCTTACTGAGAGATGGCCGTCTCATAGCCTACCTCTTACTGAGAGATGGACGTCTCATAGCCTACCTCTTACTGAGAGATGGCCGTCTCATAGCCTACCCCTTACTGAGAGATGGCCGTCTCATAGCCTACCCCTTACTGAGAGATGGACGTCTCATAGCCTACCTCTTACTGAGAGATGGACGTCTCATAGCCTACCCCTTACTGAGAGATGGACGTCTCATAGCCTACCCCTTACTGAGAGATGGCCGTCTCATAGCCTACCCCTTACTGAGAGATGGACATCTCATAGCCTACCTCTTACTGAGAGATGGACGTCTCATAGCCTACCTCATACTGAGAGATGGACGTCTCATAGCCTACCTCATACTGAGAGATGGACGTCTTTTTTGATGCATGTAGCCCTAGATGTCAATTTATCCAACTCAGGTGGAGATGCAGCCAAAAATCTTAGACAAATGCTACAGTCTTTTTCGTTAATCATTAATTTCCAAAAGCTTCTTTATTCTACTTGTAATATGTAAAAATGTGACATTTTATGCTTCAGCCTCCACGCTCCTCATCGGCTGTAGGGTTGAGGTTAGGGTTAATAACACAAGCAGATTAAGGACATTCTTTCAGCCCTGGTGCTGTGGAACACTTGCCTGGTCCCAGATCTGTTTATATGGTCTTGCCAACTCCAAGCAATGGGGTGACAATGACTGTAGGGGTTGTCAAGACAGCAGACCTGGGACCAAGAAACTGGAACACCGGGCTGTTCACTCTCCCTTGAGATTCACTATCTTTATTTGTTTGGGATACATCTGTAATGTGCAGTTGGAAGATAGTCTTCAAAGCAGCTCTACTTTGCCTGTGAGTGAATTACTACGCTATTGGTCGTATGAGGTCCACAACTTGTTTTTTCTTCAATGGAATTACAGTGGAAACAGAAGAGAAAGGGAGTTTATTCCTAGGTACAACAGATGGGCAGCCTAAGGTAACTGGGGGTGTGTGTGTGTAACCACCTTTATTGGCCTGACTGACTTAACGACCTCCTTGGGGAGACAGGGAAGGAGTGTGTGTGTGTGCTCTCGCTGTGTGTGTGTGCTCTCGCTGTGTGTGTGTGCTCTCGCTGTGTGTGTGTGCTCTCGCTGTGTGTGTGTGCTCGCTGTGTGTGTGTGCTCTCGCTGTGTGTGTGTGCTCTCGCTGTGTGTGTGTGCTCTCGCTGTGTGTGTGTGTCTCGCTGTGTGTGTGTGCTCGCTGTGTGTGTGTGCTCTCGCTGTGTGTGTGCTCTGCTGTGTGTGTGTGCTCTCGCTGTGTGTGTGCTCTCGCTGTGTGTGTGCTCTCGCTGTGTGTGTGCTCTCGCTGTGTGTGTGTGCTCTCGCTGTGTGTGTGTGCTCGCTGTGTGTGTGCTCTCGCTGTGTGTGTGCTCGCTGTGTGTGTGCGCTCGCTGTGCGTGCGTGCGCTCGGTGTGTGTTTGCTGCGGTGTGTGTGCTCGCGGTGTGTGTGCTCACGGTGTGCCATGCTCGCTGTGTGCGCGCTCGCTGTGTGCTCGCTGTGTGTGTGCGTGCGTAGCTCACTGTGCGTGCGTGCGTAGCTCACTGTGCGCGCGTGCGTAGCTCACTGTGCGCGCGTGCGTAGCTCACTGTGCGCGCGTGCGTAGCTCACTGTGCGCGCGTGCGTAGCTCACTGTGCGCGCGTGCGTAGCTCACTGTGCGCGCGTGCGTAGCTCACTGTGCGCGCGTGCGTAGCTCACTGTGCGCGCGTGCGTAGCTCACTGTGCGCGCGTGCGTAGCTCACTGTGCGCGCGTGCGTAGCTCACTGTGTGCGCGTGCGTAGCTCACTGTGTGTGTGTGAGCTCACTGTGTGTGTGTGTGTGTGTGTGTGTGTGTAGCTCACTGTGTGTGTGCGTGCGTAGCTCACTGTGTGTGTGTGCGTGCGTAGCTCACTGTGTGTGCGTGCGTAGCTCACTGTGTGTGTGCGTGCGTAGCTCACTGTGTGTGTGTGCGTAGCTCACTGTGTGTGCGTGCGTAGCTCACTGTGTGTGTGTGCGTGCGTAGCTCACTGTGTGTGTGTGCGTGCGTAGCTCACTGTGTGTGTGTGCGTGCGTAGCTCACTGTGTGTGTGTGCGTGCGTAGCTCACTGTGTGTGTGTGCGTGCGTAGCTCACTGTGTGTGTGCGTGCGTAGCTCACTGTGTGTGTGTGCGTAGCTCACTGTGTGTAGCGTGCGTCACTGTGTGTGGGTGTGTGTGTAGCTCACTGTGTGTGTGTGCGTGCGTAGCTCACTGTGTGTGTGCGTGCGTAGCTCACTGTGTAGCTCACTGTGTGTGTGTGCGTGCGTAGCTCACTGTGTGTGTGTGTGTGTGTAGCTCACTGTGTGTGTGTGCGTGCGTAGCTCACTGTGTGTGTGTGTAGCTCACTGTGTGTGTGTGTGTAGCTCACTGTGTGTGTGTGCGTGCGTAGCTCACTGTGTGTGGGTGCGTGTGTAGCTCACTGTGTGTGTGTGTGCGTGCGTAGCTCACTGTGTGTGTGTGTGTGTGTAGCTCACTGTGTGTGTGCGTGTGTAGCTCACTGTGTGTGTGTGTGCGTAGCTCACTGTGTGTGTGTGTGTGTGTAGCTCACTGTGTGTGTGTGCGTGCGTAGCTCACTGTGTGTGTGTGTGTGTAGCTCACTGTGTGTGTGTTCGTGCGTAGCTCACTGTGTGTGTGTGTGTGTGTAGCTCACTGTGTGTGTGTGCGTGCGTAGCTCACTGTGTGTGTGTGCGTGCGTAGCTCACTGTGTGTGGGTGTGTGTGTAGCTCACTGTGTGTGTCACAAGACAATGGAGGCTGTGCTATGACTCTCCCCCACATGCATCATACTGGGCTTATTCTATGCAGGATGTCCTTAATCCTGTTGTGATTTTCCACATCCATTGTTAGTGCTGGGCGCTTTGGCTGTTCTCTAACATCTGATTCAACCAATCAAGGCCTTAATAATAATAATAATAATGATAATAATAATAATGATTATAATAGAGACAGACTCTAGCCTTGGTTGGTGTTTTGCCCTTTTATGTTTTGGCCTCGTCTGTTTAGCCGTTTACGGCTCATAAAAATATATTGTACACTACCAGCACGATTTACAGCATGTATGGAACAGGATAACAACATCCTCCAACATCAGGGTCAGCTCCCTACCCGGATCAGTTGTCAGTCCTCCTTCCAATTAGTGGTGTTGTGGTATGTGTCAGGGTCAGTGGTTAGAGGTGGCTGGCTGAGTGCAGTATTAGAGTCAGTGTCATAATGCAGCAAGCTGCTTGCTGCTCCCAGGGTCTCTCCCTCTCTGTATCTTGGTCTTTCCCTCCATTCTCTCTGTCTCTCTGTCTACTTTCTCCTCCTCCTCTGTCTGATTTGAGATGCAAGCAGCCCCATCTCCAGACCTGCATTGAAGCTGACAGTTTGAGGTCAGCCCCTCATACATATACACCCCGGGGGGGGGGTGTTTGTGAGAGAGAACATTTTCATGGTGTGTGAGGTCAAGCGGTGGCGGGGGAGGGGTTGTGTTTTTCTTTCCCAGATAAAGCTGTGTGCCTACCTTCAGTTTCCGGAGACAGGATCAGCAGTTTGGTGTGGGTTGCTGGAGGAGGGTGGACAGTGTGGTTTTATTAGTACCAGGCAGCATGCCAAGACATTGTACGGACTGTTTGTACGTTCTTTCCCCACGTACAAAAAGGCTCTTGGAAGTCAAACATAGAAGGCTGGTCGGGTAAATGGTTGTTCTTTGTGGTTTCCTTCCTCCATTTAGGCATCATCATCATGGTAGTTAGTTCGTGCTTCAAAGAGCAGTGAAAGGGTTAGAAGTGGCCTACTGTGTCAGGAGCATTTCTGAAGATAGATCAGTTTAATCACATGACTCTTATCGGAACACGAATTGGCTGTTACATGAGGACCAATTCTGTGTGGGTGAAAGCTTGAGTTGCATCAAGTTATGTCAGTGTTATAACTGCTATGCAGGTTTCATAGTAAACCACACATGACCTGTCATCCACATTATCCACTCCTCATGCGAGGTGTAAAGTATATATTCCACACTAGACTCAAGCCTCATGTAAGGTTTACCAAGGTTAATTGGATTTATTCCTTCTGAAGTCTCTGCTTTGCATACAGATGACTCATCACCACTGGCTACAGTCTGTCCACCCTGTTAAAATCATCACCACCGGCTACAGTCTGTCCACCCTGTTAATATCATCACCACTGGCTACAGTCCGTTCACCCTGTTAATATCATCACCACTGGCTCCAGTCCCTCCACCCTGTTAATATCATCACCACTGGCTACAGTCTGTCCACCCTGTTAATAGCGTCACCACTGGCTACAGTCCGTCCACCCTGTTAATATCATCACCACTGGCTACAGTCCCTCCACCCTGTTAATATCATCACCACTGGCTACAGTCTGTCCACCCTGTTAATATCATCACCACTGGCTACAGTCCCTCCACCCTGTTAATATCATCACCACTGGCTACAGTCCCTCCACCCTGTTAATATCATCACCACTGGCTACAGTCCGTCCACCCTGTTAATATCATCACTACTGGCTACAGTCTGTCCACCCTGTTAATATCATCACCACTGGCTACAGTCCCTCCACCCTGTTAATATCATCACCACTGGCTACAGTCCCTCCACCCTGTTAATATCATCACCACTGGCTACAGTCCCTCCACCCTGTTAATATCACCACTGGCTACAGTCTGTCCACCCTGTTAATATCATCACCACTGGCTACAGTCCCTCCACCCTGTTAATATCATCACCACTGGCTACAGTCCCTCCACCCTGTTCATACCATCACCAGTATGATTCCCAGAGTTTATGGCCAAAGTCAATCGCAGCTCTATCATGTGGTTCTCAGTTCCATAGGTGTGTCTCAAAAGGCACCCTATTCCCTATATAGTACAGCACTTTTCAAAGGTAGGTCACTACATAGGAAATGGGGTGCATCCTATGTGAGACTGTTGGCAGCTACAGTGGCAGTTAATGCTGCCACTTTTCAGGTCAGCCGGTTTGACTTTTGCATTAATACATAGGAATTGTAGGTTCCATTGACTCTGGCCCCACAGCCTTTGATTATAGTTCAATCTCGCCTCACACCTATAGGCTCTATTCTCAAGTCCTTATTATCAGAGAGGCAAATGATGTGAGAGACCAGAACGTTTCTTTGATGGCTCAATGGCTAAATCACATTGACATTCTCCCTCTGTGAAAGTGCTACTTTGCCTCCGCACATAATAACATTGACGTTCCTCCCATTGAAGGTGCTATTTGGCCTTTGCACACACAGTATCCAGCTGACACACACACACACACACACACACACACACAAAAACCTGTTTGGTCTCCTTATGGCTGCATCTATCTATGTACAAAATATAGTGTGAGCACACACAGACCAGCACAATCCTCCTTTCACAAGTGAATGTGGGACAGGCTATGTTACACCCTCACTGTCCGCATGTCTTTCACACACTCTGTGTGTGTGTTCCATCCTCAGTGCCAACTAATGGGTTATGGCATCTCGTCTAATTGAAATTATACATCCATTAACATGTTCTGGTCAAAGTGCCAGACTCCAAGGTGTCATATAACACACGTTCTGTTCTATTCTCGTGGGGACCTAAAATACATTGCCATTCAATCTCCTATTTTTCCCAAACCCAAAACCTAACCCTTATCACTTACTGTAACCCTAGCTCCTAAGCTTCAAATACCCTTTGGGCCTCCCGGGTGGCGCAGTGGTTAAGGGCGCTGTACTGCAACGCCAGCTGTGCCATCAGAGACTCTGGGTTTGCGCCCAGGCTCTGTCGTAACCGGCTGCGACCGGGAGGTCTGTTGGGCGATTCACATTTGGCCTAGCGTCGTCCGGGTTAGGGAGGGCTTGGCCGGTAGGGATGTCCTTGTCTCATCGCACACCAGCGACTCCTGTGACGGGCCGGGCGCAGTGCGCGCTAACCAAGGTTGCCAGGTGCACGGTGTTTCCTCCAACACATTGGTGCGGCTAACTTCCGGGTTGGATGCGCACTGTGTTAAGAAGCAGTGCTGCTTGGTTGGGTTGTGTATCGGAGGACGCATGACTTTCAACCTTCATCTCTCCCGAGCCCGTATGGGAGTTGTAGCGATGAGACAAGATAGTAGCTACTAAACAATTGGATAATACGAAAGGGGTCAAATTCAAACAAAACAAAACCAACAACAAAAAAATACCCTTCATGCACATGGGGATGTGGGAAATGGCCCCACGAGGGAACATTTTCCTTTTTTCACTATCCTTGTGGGGACTTTGGACGATTTAAGGTCCCCACAAGGACAACCAACACACACACCAGCCTCTAGGGTACCTTTGAACTTGTGGCTTCCATATTGAGTTGACAATACATGACCATATATATCAGTGTTTTTATCTTGAGAGTTGGCTGGGAGGACTGGTGAGGTTTATGGTTTTTGTTGAGGTGGGTTCTGTGTTTTCTATATAGTGTTTTTCCTGACGCAGTAAGAGCATCTGAAAGTCTCTTGTTCTCTCTACCTCTTTGGAACAGGAATTTAGCCTAATGTGTGAGCAGTTTTGGTATTAAAGCAATTTTTGCTGTTTTCATGTGTTTCTTAGAAAGTATGATATTGAGCCAATAAACTGGATTGAAATTCAAATTCCCTCTCGCTCCTTCCCCCTCTCCCCTCCCTTCCTCTCGCTCTCCTCTAGGGGCCTGAGGCCAGGGCGTCACCCAGAGGAGGACGACATAGTGCCTGAGCTGGCCCGCCTGGTCTACCCCCGAGAGAGACCTGACTGGGAGGAGACCATCAGCGCCATGGTGAGATGAGACCACTGGCAGAGACACGTGTACACACACACACACACACACACACACGTATATATATATGCACACTAACGTTCAGAAGAACAAGAATAGACTGACGAGTTTCAGAAGAAAGTTATTTGTTTCTGGCCAGTTTGAGTCTGTAATCGAACCCACAACATTCTGATGCTTCAGATACTCAACTGGTCTATAGAAGGCCAGTTTTATTGCTTCTTTAATCAACACAACAGTTTTCAGCTGGGCTAACATAATTGCAAAAGGGTTTTCTAATGATCGTTTAGCCTTTTAAAATTATAAACTTGGATTAGCTAACACAGCATGCCATTGGAACACAGGAGTGATGGTTGCTGATAATGGGCCTCTGTACGCCTATGTAGATATTCCAGAAAAAAGCTGCCGTTTCCAGCTACAATAGTCATTTACAACAGAAATACAGTGTAGACATTGTTTATGATCATTTTGATGTTATTTTAAATGGACAAAAAAAGTGCTTTTCTTTAAAAAATAAGGACATTTCTAAGTGACCCCAAAAGTTTGAAGGGTAGTGTACATATAATAATCGTAGTATCAAATCTCAATGCATATAGAATTGTGAGAATCACAATGCGTATCGTGAGGTCCCAGTTGTGAGAGAGAGAGACACACACACACACACACACACACACACACACAGCATCCCAGCTTAGAGAGACCCCGACAGTATCAGTGCTAATCAAACATTCAGTACTTAGACAACAAGGCTCCTCTTTGATTGGGGCTCGTTGGCTCCCTGACACCGTTTTATCTCAGTATCCTTTAATGAACTGATTGTCTTAACTGTTAGGGAAATGTCTTGATGTCAAACTGAAATGCTGCATCAACATTCAAGCCGCAGCTCCCAATCGTGAAATGATGATGATGCCTCTCATGGACATCAATAATGTAACTTTAGAAGTAGTGGGGATGTATCAGAACCTAATCTATTGTACATGATTTATGTACACTGAACAAAAATACAAAAGTAAAGTGAGCTGAAATAAGAGCCCAGAAATGTTCCAGGAGCACATAAAGCTTATTTCGCTCAAATGTTGTGCACAAATTAGTTTTCATCCCTGTTAGTGAGCATTTTTCCGTTGCCAAGATAATCTATCCACCTGACAGGTGTGGCATATCAATAAGCATGCTCTTTAGCATGCTCTTCAGATTGTTACACAGGTGCACCTTGTGCTGGGAACAATAAAAGGCCAGTCTAAAATGTGTGGTTTTGTTACACAACACAATGCCACAGATGCCTCAAGTTTTGAGGAAGCATGCAATTGGCATTCTCACTGCAGGAATGTCCACCAGAGTTGATGCCAAAGAATTTAATGTTAATTTCTCAAACATAACGTTGATTTAGAGAATTTGGCAGCACGTCCCGCCGGCATTACAACCGCAGACCACGTATAACCACACCAGCCCGAAACCTCCTCATCCGGCTTCTTCACCTGTGGGATCGTCTAAGACCAGCCACCCGGAATGGCTGAAACTGAGGAGTATTTCTGTCTGTTATTAAGACTTTTTGTGGGGGGGGGAACTGACTGACTGGCTGGGCCTGGCTACCCAGTGGGTGGGCCTATGCCCATTAATGTGAAATCCATAGATTACAGCCTAATTTATTTGTTTCAATTGACTGATTTCCTTACATGAACTAACTCACTGAAATCATAGAAATTGTTGCGTTTATTTTTGTTCAGTATATGTAGGCTAAACTTAAGAAGAATTGTAATGAGGACATTGTAGTGTTTAAACAAACCACTTAAATCAGATTCAATAATAATCTAATTATTATAAGATAGATATGAATCAATTAATGTAACATATAATTCAAGTTATCCCATCTTTTAGTAAAAATCTATATTTCCAATACGCCAAAGTCTCCATTAGTGATATGATATCTTAACTCATTCATTTGCTGAAATCATTCATTATTTCAATTCCATCCAAGCTGAAGTATTTGAGCTGCATTCAGCAGCATGCTAGCTGAAATGAGGCCGTCTCCATGGTAACATGACAGTTGGCTGCCACCATGCTCACTTTGGAACCACAAACATTCAATACAGGGGCAGAGAGATACAGTTAGTGTCCATAATTGCACCCTATTCCCTATAGGGTATGGGGTATAAGATGGCACACAGACACATCTCTACCGCTAATGAATGTTGATCAGTTTTGAAACATTGGCATATCTACTGTTCTTTGTTATAGTTTGTATTTTGTTATTATGAAGGGGCCAATACTTGTGAATACAATTCTCTAAATAAGCCCCACTTGTGGTTTAGGGACATTGTTGTGATAAGAAATGCTATGGTAGTTAGCGGTCACAGTGGGTAGCAGTATGCCGAAATGGCAGTAGCAGACATACGTGTCAGGCAGTGGTTGTTGTGCAGTATTTCAGAGGATGAAAAGATCAATAAGTCGGTCAAGTTCTCGACGTGTCATAACGGTTGACCAAATGCACATTGGTCCGGTCGTTACTGCAAAAGACAATGCGTTATCACTGGCTTACTTAAATGCAAATAGGCCTAGAAGAAAAAATGTACATGCTGCATGTGACTAGGCAAATTTACCAGTTGTTAATCGAGAAATACTGTATATTTGAATAACGCCTAAATGTGAAAGTCTAATACATAACCAAAATACTTCACATTCAGCGTAACTTAATGCGACGTAGACTACTGTGCATAATATCTACCAACTCAAGTGTTCAGGGAGTTCCTTTATTTGGCCAGCCTTGAAGAGACCATGCCTTCTTTAAGACGCAGTTGAATATTTTATAGGTACAACTTCTGGGAATGTTTTGGCTCGACTTCATAAGCCTTTCTTGTCTCTCCCCTAGGGGAAGAAATGAAGTGGTTGCTACCAGTGTTTCCCTGCTCCTAGTAGCTCTTGGTTTTCACTGTATTTACTTTAGCGGAAACATTTTCGATGCCAAACAGCCATAACAATGGAGTCGGCAAAAGCAGAAAGAACAGAAAGGGACTGGCACACAGGCTAAACTGATATATACAGTGGGGAGAACAAGTATTTGATACACTGCCAATTTTGCAGGTTTCCCTACTTACAAAGCATGTAGAGGTCTGTCATTTTTATCGTAGGTACACTTCAACTGTGAGAGACGGAATCTAAAACAAAAATCCAGAAAATCGTTTGATTTTTAAGCAATTCATTGGCATGTTATTGCATGACATTAGTATTTGATACATCAGAAAAGCAGAACTTAATATTTGGTACAGAAACCTTTGTTTGGAATTACAGACATCATACGTTTCCTGTAGTTCTTGACCAGGTTTGCACACACTGCAGCAGGGATTTTGGCCCACTCCTCCATACAGACCTTCTCCAGATCCTTCAGGTTTCAGGGCTGTCGCTGGGCAATACGGACTTTCAGCTTCCTCCAAAGATTTTATATTGGGTTCAGGTCTGGAGACTGGCTAGGCCACTCCAGGACCATGAGATGCTTCTTACGGAGCCACTCCTTAGTTGCCCTGGCTGTGTGTTTCGGGTCGTTGTCATTCTGGAAGACCTAGCCACGACCCATCTTCAATGCTCTTACTGGGAAGGAGGTTGTTGGCCAAGATCTCGCAATACATGGCCCCATCCATCCTCCCCTCAATACGGTGTAGTTGTCCTGTCCCCTTTGCAGAAAAGCATCCCCAAAGAATGATTTTTCCACCTCCATGCTTCACGGTTGGGATGGTGTTCTTGGGGTTGTACTCATCCTTCTTCCTCCAAACACGGCGAGTGAAGTTTAGACCAAAAAGCTCTATTTTTGTCTCATCAGACCACATGACCTTCTCCCATTCCTCCTCTGGATCATCCAGATGGTCATTGGCAAACTTCAGACGGGCCTGGACATGCGCTGGCTTGAGCAGGGGGACCTTGCGTGCGCTGCAGGATTTTAATCAATGACGGCGTAGTGTGTTACTAATGGTTTGCTTTGAGACTGTGGTCCCAGCTCTCTTCAGGTCATTGACCAGGTCCTGCCGTGTAGTTCTGGGCTGATCCCTCACCTTCCTCATGATCATTGATGCCCCACGAGGTGAGATCTTGCATGGAGCCCCAGACCAAGGGTGATTGACCGTCATCTTGAACTTCTTCCATTTTCTAATAATTGTGCCAACAGTTGTTGCCTTCTCACCAAGCTGCTTGCCTATTGTCCTGAAGCCCATCCCAGCCTTGTGCAGGTCTACAATTTTGTCCCTGATGTCCTTACACAGCTCCCTGGTCTAGGCCATTGTGGAGAGGTTGGAGTCTGTCTGATTGAGTGTGTGGACATTGGTGTCTCTTATACAGGTAACGAGTTCAAACAGGTGCAGTTAATACAGGTAATGAGTGGAGAACAGGAGGGATTCTTAAAGAAAAACTAACAGGTCTGTGAGAGCCGGAATTCTTACTGGTTGGTAGGTGATCAAATACTCATGTCATGCAATAAAATGCAAATGAATTACTTAAAAATCATACAATGATTTTCTGGATTTTTGTTTTAGAATCCGTCTCTCACAGTTGAAGTGTACCAATGATAAAAATGACAGACCTCTACATGCTTTGTAAGTAGGAAAACCTGCAAAATCGTCAGTGTATCAAATACTTGTTCTCTCCACTGTATTCCCATTCACAGCTAGTGCAGGCCTGACAGGATGCTCTTTGTACCCCGGCCCACCTGGCTCCTGTCTCTCTGACCTCATTTGGAATGCTTTTCTGCATATCACCTTCACTGTCTTTGGCTGCAGCCAGCTAGAAAGAGACCAAACTTCCCACATTCTCATCCTGTTCTCTCTCTCTCTTGCTCTCTCTCTCTCTCTCTCCCCCTCATTCTTTACTTTCCTTACTATCTCTTGCTCGTTCTTTACCATCTCTGGATCGACTTCTTTCTCTCTGTTAACTTAGTGTTGCTCTTATCCCTTCCCTGGCGGTCTGTGTTGACACAGGATTATATGATTTAATGTCGTCAAATGCATTTTAACCTCCCTCTGTCATGGGTTCAGGGGTCAGACTTAGCTAGTAGGGGCCATGAGTGGTCTAGTAATGTTTAAATCCGACTGACTGTCCTTCTAACGCACTCTCCTAACTTTACTTCCACTCTGTCATGGTCTCTTTCCAATTAACATAAAAAATATAACAACTAAAAATATATAAAAAGTAGCTCGTCACAACATTTTTTCTTTGAACAGTTTTGCTTTGCGCTGTCCCTAAGTTCCTCTTGCATGCAGGTCAACTCATGGAGTTGTCACAGGTCATTTATTTACGGGTATGCATTTCTTTTGCAACATGCAGGCGCGGAGTGCTGAGGTCCCCGAGCTGAGCACCGAGTCCCTCCTGCGCTCCTGCAGCAGCACGGCCAGCATGAAGGTCAAGAACGTCAAGAAGTGAGTGGGTCGACTGACCGAGTAGACTTAGCCCGCCGCATGCCTTCCGAAACGGCCATATCTCACATCTGCTGCACATCTCTCTTGCACTCTACTCTGATTTCCTCTCTATCTCCCTCTGACTTTGACCCCACTCGATCTCTCCTTTCACCGGTCTCACTCCACCTTTGTGTCTTCTCCACCTTTGTGTCTTCTCCATTCTCTGTCTCGATCAACTGTCGCTTTCTTTCTAGCTCCTACCCAACTTTGCAGTTTTGTTATTTGTTACATTATTTGATCAGAACATTTCTAGTATTATTACCTACAGCCAAAAATACGTTTTGGACATTAGATTGTCGGTCACTCACCAGAAATTCAACCAGAAATTCGACTTCCCTGACCTGAATCCTCTGGACTCCCGAGGCAGCTCCGCTCATCCTGGGTGCTATACCAAAACGTTGATGCCGCATTAGAGTGAGGAGAAGTGGGGTCCTAGTCGGGCTCAGGCAGCGAGCAAACCATCCACAGCTTCCGAGTATATTACTCGCTAACGTTTAGTTCCTGAACAGGAAAGTAGACGAGCTCAGAGCGAGGATCTCCTTTCAGAGAGACATAAGAGACTGTAATATACTCTATTTTACAGAATCATGGCGCTCTCCGGATATATTTTTCCTGTCCATACAGCTAGCGCGGTTCTCAGTTAATCGCACGGATCCGAATTAAGAGAACTCTGTTCTCGCCTCAAACAATAGCATGGTATTTTTTCACTGTAATAGCTACTGTAATTGGACACAGCATGTTAGATTAACAAGAATTTACGCTTTCTGCCCATTTAAGACATGTCTATGTCCTGGAAAGTTGGCTGTTGTATACAACCTCATTCTAGTTACATTTGTGCACGTTAGCAACAAGTGTCCCGGTTTAGGGACACCCATTCCGTAGAGGTCAAAAAAAATATATATATGTACCTACTGGTTGCATGAATTTCTATCGTCCCACAACTGTCCAAGAGTCTTTGGGCTAATTCATTCTCGACAAGCTGACCAATAGAATTGGTTACCTTTTCTACTATGGATGATAGTAGCTTGACATAGGGAAAAGCTTAGCCCCCTATAAGCCTAACAGTTGTGACTGTCAGTGAAAAGGAGAGGCCCAGCCAGGCATATATTTTATTATTCAATCATGGGAAAACGTTGTTTGGAAAGCATATGGCTATTTCTGTAAAAATGAGTAAATGAAAGACTGTAATCTGTGTGCCAGGTCTAAATCAGTCCCTGATTGGAGGGGAACAATGAAAACAAGCAGTGAGTTTAAGGGGTCTAGACACACCATTCACACCACTGTATCAGTGGCAGTCAGTGCCATTTAAAAAAACTTCTCTAGAATAGGGGGCAGCATTTGGAATTTTGGATGAAAAGCATGCCCAAATTCAACTGCCTGCTACTCATCCCCAGAAGTCAAGATATGCATATTATTAGTAGATTTGGATAGGAAACACACTGAAGTTTCTAAAACTGTTTTGAGTCATGTCTGTGAGTATAACAGAACTTATGTAGCAGGCGAAACCCCGAGGACAAACCATTTTTTTTTTGAGGTCACTCTCTTTTCAATAGATTTTTCATTGGGAATCTAGATTTCTAAGGGACTTGCTTGCAGTTCCTACCGCTTCCACTGGATGTCACCAGTTTTTAGAAATTGGTTGAGGTTATTCCTTTGTGTAATGAAGTACGGCCATCTTGAACAAGGGTCACTTCATGTGTACTGTTTGATAGAGGAGCATTACCAGAAAGCCATGCGTCAGTTTGTTTTCTTCCTGTATTGAACACAGATCATTCCGTCTTCAATTTTATCGATTATTTACTTTACAAAATACCTAAAGTTGTATTACAAAAGTAGTTTGAAATGTTTTGTCAAAGTTTACAGGTAACTTTTGAGATATTTTGTAGTCACGTTGCGCAAGTTGGAACCGGTGTTTTTCTGGATCAAACGCGCCAAATAAATGGACATTTTGGATATATATGAACGGAATTAACCGAAAAAAAGGACCATTTGTGATGATTATGGGAGATATTGGAGTGCCAACAGAAGAAGCTCGTCAAATGTAAGGCATGATTTATACACTGCTCAAAAAAATTAAGGGAACACTAAAATAACACATCCTAGATCTGAATGAATGAAATATTGTTATTAAATACTTTTTTCTTTACATAGTTGAATGTGCTGACAACAAAATCACACACAAATTATCAATGGAAATCAAATTTATCAACCCATGGAGGTCTGGATTTGGAGTCACACTGTGGAAAACCACACTACAGGCTGATCCAACTTTGATGTAATGCCCTTAAAACAAGTCACAATGAGGCTCAGTAGTGTGTGTGGCCTCCACGTGCCTGTATGACCTCCCTACAACACCTGGGCATGCTCCTGATGAGGTGGCGGATGGTCTCCTGAGGGATCTTCCCCCAGACCCGGACTAAAGCATCCGCCAACTCCTGGACAGTCTGTGGTGCAACGTGGCGTTGGTGGATGGAGTGAGACATGATGTCCCAGATGTGCTCAATTGGATTCAGGTCTGGGGAACGGGCGGGCCAGTCCATAGCATCAATGCCTTCCTCTTGCAGGAACTCTTCCATGTCTCCTGATGTACTGGAGGTAGCGCCTGGTAGCGCCTCCATGCTCTGGACACTACGCTGACAGACACAGCAAACCTTCTTGCCACAGCTCGCATTGATGTGCCATCCTGGATGAGCTGCACTACCTGAGCCACTTGTGTTGGTTGTAGACTCCGTCTCATGCTACCACTAGAGTGAAAGCACCGCCAGCATTTAAAAGTGACCAAAACATCAGCCAGGAAGCATAGGAACTGAGAAGTGGTCTGTGGTTACCACCTGCAGAATCACTCCTTTATTGGGGGTGTCTTGCTAATTGCCTATAATTTCCACCTGTTGTCTATTCCATTTGCACAACAGCATGTGAAATTTATTGTCAATCAGTGTTGCTTCCTAAGTGGACAGTTTGATTTCACAGAAGTGTGATTGACTTGGGGTTACATTGTGTTGTTTAAGTGTTCCCTTTATTTTTTTGAGCAGTATATTTTTAGTTCTGCTTTCTGTGTCGCGCCTGCAGGGTTGAAATATGTTTTCTCTCTTTTGTTTACGGAGGTGCTATCCTCAGATAATAGCATCGTTTGCTTTCGCCGAAATGCCTTTTTGAAATCTGACACGTTGGCTGGATTCACAGCACGTGTAGCTTTAATTTGGTATCTTACATGTGTGATTTCATGAAAGTTTGATTTTTATAGAAATTTATTTGAAATTGGCGCTCTGCATTTTCTCTGGCTTTTGGCCAAGTGGGATGCTTCCGTCCCACATATCCCAGAGAGGTTCATTAAGATGAGGGAGGACATTTTTTTTTTGATGTGTATGGGCTTATTTTTATTACATCGTATTGGATGACTCATTTAATATTCCATATCAAAATGTATTTCTCACTTGTGCCGAATACAACAGGTGTAGAACTTACTGTGAAATGCTTACAAGTCCTTAACCAACAATGCAGTTAGAGAAATCAAGTCAAATTTTACTTGTCACATACTCATGGTTAGCAGATTGTGCTTCTAGTTCCGACCATGCAGTAATATCTAACAAGTAATCTAACAATTTCACAACTACCTTACACTTGTGTGTATAAAGGAATTAATAAGAATATGTACATACAAATATATATGGATGAGCGATGGACGAACGACATAGAAAGATGCAGTAGATGGTATAGAGTACAGTATATACATATGATATGAGTAATGTAGGGTATGTAAACATAAAGTGGCATTGTTTAATGTGACACATTTATTACATCCAATTTTTAACTATTAAAGTGGCTAGAGATTGAGTCAGTATGTTAGTGATGGCTGTTTAACAGTCTGATGGCCTTGAGATAGAAGCTGTTTTTCAGTCTCTCGGTCCCAGCTTTGATGCACCTGTAATGACCTCGCCTTCTGGATGATAGCGGGGTGAACAGGCAGTGGATCGGGTGGTTGTTGTCCTTGATGATCTTTATGGCCTTCCTGTGACATCGGGTGGTGTAGGTGTCCTGGAGGGCAGGTAGTTTGCCCCCGGTGATGCGTTGTGCAGACCTCACCATCCTCTGGAGAGCCTTACGGTTGTGGACGGAGCAGTTGCCGTACCAGGATGCTCTCGATTGTGCATCTGTAAAAGTTTGAGTGCTTTTGGTGACAAGCGAAATTTCTTTAGCCTCCTGAGGTTGAAGAGGCACTCTTGTGCCTTCGTCACCACGCTGTCTGTGTGGGTGGACCATTTCAGTTTGCCCTGTATGCCGAGGAACTTAACTTTCCACCTTCTCCACTACTGTCCCGTCGATGTGGATAGGGGAGTGCTCCCTCTGCTGTTTCCTGAAGTCCACGATCATCTCCTTTGTTTTGTTGACGTTGAGTGTGAGGTTATTTTCCTGACACCACACTCCGAGGGCCCTCACCTCCTCCCTGTAGGCCGTCTCATCATTGTTGGTAATCAAACCTACTACTGTAGGGTCGTCGGCAAACTTGATGATTTGAGTTGGAGAAGAAAATATTTACTAAATAAACTAAAGTAAAAAATATAAAGTAACAAAAAATTACATAACAATAACGTGGCTATATACAGTGGGTTCCAGTACTGCGTCAATGTGTGGGGGTACAGGTTAGTCGAGGTAGTTTATACATGTAGGTTGGGGTGAAGTGACTGTGCATTGATAATAAACAGCGAGTAGCAGCAGTGTAAAAACAAGGGGTGTCAATGTAAATAGTCCAGTTGGCAATTTGATTAATTGTTCAGCAGTCTTATAGCTTGGGGGTATAAGCTGTTGAGCCTTTTGGACCTAGACTTGGCACCTCTTATATAGGTCCTGGATGGCAAGAAGCTTGGCCACAGTGATGTATTGGGCCGTACACACTACCCTCTGTAGTGCTTTACGGTCAGATGCCGTGCAGTTGCCATACCAGACGGTGATGCTACCGGTCCGGATGCTCTCGATGGTGCCGCTGTCTAACTTTTAGAGGATCTGGGGACCCATGACAAATCTTTTCAGTCTCCTGAGGCGGAAAAGGTGTTGTCGTGCCTTCTTCACGACTGTCATGGTGTGTTTGGACCATGATAGTTGGTGAGGTGGACACCAAGGAACTTGAAAGTCTCGACCTGCTCCACTACAGCCCTGTCGATGTTTCCTGTAGTCCACAATCATCTCCTTTGTCTTGCTCACATTGAGGGAGAGGTTGTTGTCTTGGCACCACACTGCAAGGTCTCCACACTACACTGCAAGGCTTGTAAGGAGGTGGTCAGTCTCATCGTTGTCGGTGATCAGGCCTACCACTGTTGTGTCGTCAACAAATTTAATGATGATGTTGGAGTCGTGCTTGGTGAACAGGGAGTACAGGGGACTTAGCACGCACCCGTGAGGGGCTCCGGTGTTGAGGATCAGCGTGGCAGATGTGTTGTTGCCTATCCTTACCACCTGGGGGCAGCCCGTTAGGAAGTCCAGGATCCAGTTGCAGAGGAATGTGTTTTGTCCCAGGGTCCTTAGCTTAGTGATGAGCTTTGTGGGCACTATGGTGTTGAGCTGTAGTCAATTAACACTGTTCTCATATTGGTGTTCCTTTTGTCCAGGTGGTAAAGGGCATTGTGGAGTGCAATAGAGATTGCGTGATATGTTGAGGCGTTATGCGAATCGGAGTGGGTCTAGGGTTTCCGGGATGATGGTGTTGATGCGAGCCATGACCATCCTTTCAAAGCATTTCATTTCACGTCAGTGCTACAGTGTGGTAGTCATTTAGACAGTTTACCTTAGTGTTCTTGGGCACAGGGACTATGGTGGTCTGCTTGAAACATGTTGGTATTACAGACTCGGTCAGGGAGAGTTTGAAAATGACAGTGAGGACAGTTGGTCCGCGCATGCGCTGAGTACACGCCCCTGTAATCCGTCTGGCCCCCGCTGCCTTGTGAAGGTCTTGCTCATATTGTCTACGGAGAGTGGGATAAAGCAGTCGTCCAGGACAGCTGGTGCTCTTACGCATGCTTCAGTGTCGCTTGCCTCAAAGCGAGCATGAAAGGCATTTCACTTGTCTGGTAGGCTCGTGTCACTGGGCAGCTTGCAGCTGTGTTTCGCTGAGTAGATAATAATAGTTTGCAAGCCCTGCCACATCCAACGACCATCAGCGCCGGTGTCTGAGGGCATAGCGGGATTTCTTATAAGCTTCTGGATTAGTGTCCCGCTCCTTGAAAGCGGTAGCTCTAGCCTTTAGCTCGGTGCGGATGTTGCCTGTAATCTATGGCTTCTGGTTAGGATATGTACTTAATGTCACTGTGGGGACGACGTTGTCGATGCACTTATTGATGAGGCTGGTGACTCATTGCCACTGGATGAATCCCGGAACATACTCGAGTCTGCTAGAATACAGTCCTGTAGCGTCCGCGTCATCTGACCACTTCCATATAGAGCGAGTCACTGGTACTTCCTTTTTTAGTTTTTGCTAGTAAGCAGGAATCAGGAGGATAAAGGTGGTCTACTTTTTTCCCCCTCTGGGAAAATGCTGGTAGAAATGAGGTAAAACTGATATAACGTTGCCTGCATTAACGTTGCCTGCATTAAAGTCCCCGGCTACTAGGAGCTCCGCTAATACCGCTCGTTGAGTGCAGTCTTAGTGCCAGCATCGGTTTTTTTGGTAAATAGACGGCTAAGAATAATATAGATGAGAACTGTCTTGGTAGATAGTGTGGTCTACAGCTTATCATGAGGTACTCTACGTCAGGCGAGCAATACCTTGAGACTTCTTTAATATTAAACATCGCACACCAGCAGTTATTGACAAATAGACACACACCCCCGCCCGTCGACTTTCCGGACGTAGCTGCTCTGTCCTGCCGATGCACAGAAAACCCAGCCAGCTCTATATTTTTTGGCTTAGGCCATGAGGTTGCTACAACCTAGCCTATGTATGAAAGTTTACAATGTAGGTGCACACAGGTCGAGAGCCAAATTTTAGGTGATATAGGGTGTAATCATTAGTCCAACAAATGCAAACAAGCGTTTCTATTGGACAAATTCAGTTATGTTTATCCCCGGTTTGTTCTGTTTGCTTGCGCTTAAGAAATGTTTTTCAACAGAATCGGCGGAATGAATACAACTCTGATCACACGTAAACTTCACTTTCATAACAGCCACGTTGTATTCCTTCTCTTCCCTTCGCTAGTGGACCTCAATGCACAACGCATCCGCTGAATGTGACCAGGCGAAAAAAAACTTTCCAAGCCAAACTGCTACACACAGCCTACATCGTTGTCACCATATTAGCTAAAGTAACGTCATAGTCAACATAGCTAATATAACTAACGTGTTAGTAAACCTGCTACAATCATGCAGTAATGTTTGTGTACAGTAAACAGTTACACCGGCGGGCTCCGGTAGCAATAAATGAATAATTGCAAACGCTGATCTTGACTTGGAAGAGTTCCTGTGTCGGGTTGGAAGTCATAGCCAGCTAGCTAACATAGCATCCCTCTGGTTGAGCAGGGTGTTTCAGTTGGCTAAACTAGCTAGCTGCATTTGCTAGCTAAGTAAGAGAAAGTGAAAAAAACTTCTCTATTTCTTTCTTGCTTCTCCTTCATTTTGGAATAAATGAATTTGTTCAAAACTGTTCAACTATTGTCTATCTCTCTTTTGAGTCAACTACTCAACACATTTTACACTGCAGTGCTAGCAAGGTGTAGCTTATGCTTTCAGTACTAGATTCATTCTCTGATCCTTTGATTGGGTGGACAACATGTCAGTTCATGCTGCAAGAGCTCTGATAGGCTGGAGGACCTCCTCCGGAAGTTGTCATAATTACTTTGTAAGTCTATGGAAGGGGGTGAGAACCATGAGCATACTAGGTTTTGTATTGAAGTCATTGTACCCAGAGGAGGACAGAAGTTAGCTGTCCTCAGACTACACCATGGTGCTACCCTACAGAGTGCTGTTGAGGCTACTGTAGACCTTCTTTGCAAAATAGTGTTTTAATCAGTTATTTGGTGACATGATTATATTAATATAGTTTTATCTAAAAATGATTACTTTAAATGTTTTGGGCCTCCACTGTACTGTGTATATATGTATTTATATTCTGGAGTTGTTCTGATATTGCTCATTCTCATGTCTTCATTTCTTGTTCTCTAAAAAAAAATGTTTTTGATTGTGTATGTATTTTGTTTTGCTAGATATTGCTGCATTGTTGGCGCTAGAAACATAAGCATTTCGCTGCACCTGTGATAACATCTGCAAAACTGTGTGCGTGACCAATACATTTTTATTTGATTTCATCTCTACCTCTCACTCGCTCGTTATGTCTCTCAGACCTGGCCCTTTCTCTCCCTCACTCGCTTACATTTTTCAGTTTCTATCTAGTTTTGCCCTCTTCCACCACCCTCCTCTCTCATCTGTTTTCTTCTCCATCCCCCCACCTAGGGCTGTGGTGGTCATAATATTTTGCTAGCCTGTATGAAGAAAATGTATTTCAGAAGAACAGAATATGAGTTGGCCAACTGTAGGCCTATGGTATCAAATACATTTTTATTTGTCACATGCGCCGAATACAGGTGTAGACCTTACAGTGAAATGCTTACTTTACAAGCCCTTAACCAACAAATAATTAAAGAGCAGCAGTAAATGACAATGGTGGGGCTATATACCGGTGTTGAGGTAATATGTGCATTGTAGGTAGAGTTATTAAAGTGACTATGCATAGATAATAACAGAGTAGCAGCCGTGTTCCAGGGGGGCAATGCAAATAGTCTGGGTAGCCATTTGATTAGCTGTTCAGGAGTCTTATGGCTTGGGGGTAGAATATATTTAGAAGCCTCTTGGAAAAATTCACATTTCTTATATTAAGCAAAACAGACAGCACATTACATTTTTTTTGTACAATTTTACAGATAGCCAGGGGCACACTCCAACACTCATACATAATTTAAAAACAAAGCATTTTTGGTTAGTGACTCTGCCAGATCAGAGGCAGTCGGGATGACCAGGGAGGTTCTCTTGATAAATGTGTGAATTGGACCATGTTCCTGTCCTGTTAAGCATTTAAAATGTAACTAGTACTTTTGGGTATAAGGGAAAATGTATGGAGTAAAATGTACATTATTGTATTTAGGAATGTAGTGGAGCAAAAGTTGTCAAATATAACGTAAAGTACAGATATCCCCACAAAAAATGTATGTAGTACTTTAAAGTATTTTGACTAAAGTACTTTACACGACAGCCATTATTAAATGGGCAGGGGAATAAAGACTTGTCACCTGTATGCACTCGAACACCAAATGGAGGTTTAACCTCTGGTCTGTTTTGTAGGCTACTTTGGTTTTATAGCAGAGCATGTGCTTTATGAGCAGCAGAGAAATAAATATAGGAACACTTACCTCACTCCATGCATCAACCACTGATTGAGGAGCATGCTCTCGCTGCCTGACTGTTGATATTCCGTCCAAACTCTGTATGCAATGGGCGCTCAACCAAGTGAGATAATTTTGTCTCAACAAGACATACATTATGCAGTGCATTTGGTAAATATTCAGACCCCTTGACTTTTTCAACATTTTGTTACGTTACAGCCCTATTCTAAAATGGATTAAATAAAACATGTTCTTGAGCAATCTACACACAATAGCCCATAATGACAAAAAAAAGGAATATATTATTTACGTAACTATTCAGACCCTTTGCTTTGAGACTTGAAATTGATCTCAGGTGGACCCAGTTTCCATTGATTATCCTCGATGTTTCTACTACTTGATTGGAGTCCACCTGTGGTAAATTCAATAGATTGGGCATGATTTTGAAAGGCACACACCTGTCTATATAAGGTCCCACAGTTGACAGTGCATGTCAGAGCAAAAACCAAGCCATGAGGTCAAAGGAATGGTCCGTAGAGTTCCGACACAGGATTGTGTCGAGGCACAGATCTGGGGAAGGGTACCAAACCATGTCTGCAGCATTGAAGGTCCCCAAGAACACAATGACCTCCATTCTTAAATCGAGGAATTTTGGATCCACCAAGACTCTTCCTAGAGCTGGCCACCCAGTCAAATTGAGCAATTGGGTGAGAAGGGGCTTGGCCAGGGAGGTGACTAAGAACACAATGGTCACTCTGACAGAGCTCCAGAGTTCCTCTGTAGGGATGAGAGAACCTTTCAGAAGGGCAACCATCTCTGTTGCACTCCACCAATCAGGCCTTTATGGTAGAGTAGCCAGATGGAAGCCACTCCTCAGTAAAAGGCACATGACAGCCCGCTTGGAGTTTGCCAAAAGGCACCTAAAGACTATCAGACCATGAGAAACAAGAAACTCTGGTCTGATGAAACCAAGATTGAACTCTTTTGCCTGAATGCAAGCGTTACGTCTAGAGGAAACCTGGCACCATCCCCTACGGTGGAGCATGGTGGCAGCATCATGCTGTGGGGATGTTTTTCAGTGGCAGGGACTGAGAGACTAGTCTGGATATAGGCAAAGATGAACAGAGCAAAGCACACAGATCCTCGATTTAAAAAATAAATAAAATAAAACCTGCTCCAGAGTGCTCACGACCTCAGATTGGGTCGAAGATTCACCTTCCAACAGGACAACGACCCTAAGCACACAGCCAAGAAAATGCATGCGTGGTTTTGGGGCAAGTCTCTGTCCTTGAGTGGCCCAGCGAGAGCCCGGACTTGAACCCGATCAAACATCTCTGGAGAGACCTGAAGTTAGCTGAACATCAACTCCCCCTGTCCAACCCGACAGCTTGAGAGGATCTGCAGAGAAGAATGGGAGAAACTCCCCAAATACAGGTCTACCAAGCTTGTAGCGTCATACCCAAGACCACTCGATGCTGTAATCACTGCCAATGGTGTTTCAACAAAGCACTGAGTAAAGTAACAAAATGTGGAACAAGTCAAGGGGTCTGAATACTTTAGGAAGGCGCTATATATACAAAAGCGTGTGGACACTCCTTCAAATTAGTGGATTCGGCTGTTTCAGCCACGCCCATTGCTGACCGGTGTATAAAATTGAGCACACAGCCATGCAATCTCTATAGACAAACAATGGCAGTAGAATGGCCTTACTGAAGAGCTCAGTAACTTTCAACGTGGCACCCGTTGTAGGATGCCACGTTTCCAACAAGTCAGTTTGTCAAATTTCTACCCCGGTAGGGCTGCCCCGGTCAACTCTAAGTGATGTCATTGTGAAGAGGAAATGTCTGTGATCAACAACGGCTCAGCTCTTAAGTGGTAGACCACACAAGCTCACAGAATGGAACAGCGGATTGCTGAAGCGCGTAGCGCGTAAACATTGTCTATCCTCGGTTGCAACACTCGCTACCGAGTTCCAAACTGCCTTTGTAAGCAACGTCAGCACAATAACTTTGTCGGGAGCTTCATGAAATGGGTTTCCATGGCCGAGGAGCTGCACACAAGCCTAAGATCACCATACGCAATGCCAAGTGTCGGTTGGAGTAGTGTAAATCTCGTCGCCTTTGGAAACACTTTCTTTGGAGTGATGAATCACGCTTCACCATCTGGCAGTCCAACAGACGAGTCTGGGTTTGGCGGATGCCAGGAGAACGCTACATGCCCAAATGCAATTGTGCCAACTGTAAAGTGTGGTGGAGGAGGAATAGTGGTCTAGTGGTCTAGTGCTGTTTTTCATGGTTCGGACTAAGCCTCTTAGTTCTAGTGAAGGGAAATCTTAACACTACTGCATACAGCGACATTCTAGATGATTCTGTGCTTCCAACTTTGTGGCAACAGTTTGGGGAAGGCTCTCTTCTGTTTCAGCATGACAAAGCCGCCGTGCACAAGGCAAGGTCCGTATAGAAATGGTTTGTCAATCGATGTGGAAGAACTTAACTGGCCATAGAGCTCTGAGTTCCAGACCATTAGGACCTGATGGTAGTTAGCAAGTTGGGTTCTACCAAAGCATGTCCAGAGGGCATAAAAGGAGATGACCGTGACTCAACGGTCATGTGGAATTATACTGCGGTCATGACTGCCGGTGTGGCAGTAATAGTCATCGCAACAGCCCGTCCCCCACCCCCTTTGCACTCTGACCTCAACCCCATCAAACACTTTTGGGATGAATTGGAATGCTGACTGTGAGCCAGGCCAAATCGCCCAACATCAGTGCCCGACCTCCCTAATGCTCTACTTGTTATAGTAGTAAAGGGGGGACCAACTCCGTATTAGTGCCAATGATTTTGGAATGAGATGTTCGCCGAGCATGTGTCCACATACTTTTGGTCATGTCGTGTGTTTCACTAAACTGTTGGCATCCCGTTTGCTCGCTCCAGAAAGGAATAAAGGGAGAGAGAGGGGAGATGGAAATGCGCATTGTGGTGAGATATTCTGTAGAGTTAAAGGTAATGTGTCTCCTTGCCCAATTACTATTCAAACAAATAGAAATGGACTTTCTGAATGCTAACTGTAAGCCACCCTGCACAGTCAATGAACCAACAGCATCGCCTATGGCTACACCTTCTTTTTCCAAGCTCATGGATAGAAAAGTTGACTCGCAGCATAAGGTAACCCAGTCCATCCAGTATCCATAATAATACAGTTCACGCTCATCGGCGATTCTTAAAATACAATAATACAATAATCATTTGAGAGTACATGCTAGACCAATTATGTACCAATGACATCTTAAATCCTTTTTGTTTTATGTTTTTCAAAATATGCGGTAGGCAATGTATTGTATAATGGCACAATCATCATTTTAATATTTTTGGGGCCTGTGCTCATAAGCCTATACATAATCACTAATATGCGGTATGGCTGTTTTGAATGAATCATCACCTTGGAAAGCGCTGTCTGTTTCATTGTGTTATGTTTTGAAACAACATTCATGTTTTACACTGTTTTAACCCGCTGTTGAAATTCAAATTGATCATCACAGTGAGGTTAGTTTTAAAGGTATGATAGGACTACAGTTTTGATGAGATTTTTTGATTGCCTTTGCATTGATGGCAGAGCGGTTAGAGGGACAATAGAGCCCTGGATACCAGTCCATTAGGACCTGATGGTAGTTAGCAAGTTGGGTTCTACCAAAGCATGACCAGAGGGCATAAAAGGAGATGACCGTGACTCAACGGTCATGTGGAATTATACTGAGGTCATGACTGCCATTGTGGCAGTAATAAGGTCATCGCAACAGCCCGTCCCCCACCCCCTTTACACGCTTCATTCTCTGCCAGACCCTTAGGCCTGGCTTCATCCTAACCACTGTCTGTCTCTCTTTCAGATTGTCCTTTACCAAAGGCCACTTCCCCAAACTGGCCGAGTGCGCCCACTTCCACTACGAGAACGTGGACTTTGGCGCCATCCAGGTAAGCAAGCACTTAGCAGGGCACTATGATGCTGCAATGTTGTTCAAAAATGGTGAACCATCTGGTGTGTCATGGTACCTACCTTGATTGTGATATATTTATATTGCAATGAAAACCGTGGAGTTGTGTTGAGTGGAATATCACTGTATAGCCCAGTGCTCATCTTTGCTGGTTACGTAGTTCATGAAGGCATTTTGCCAGTGGTATTAGGTGGTTGTGATTTGCCCGTAAATCTTCTTAACATTGTTGACAATACTGAAAGAATGGTAGGAGAGCCCTAGCTGTGTGGCTGTATTGAGCATGTTGTGTGTGTCTGTGTGGAATCCTGCTGGACCCCTGTAGCAGAAGAGGCCTCTGGCTCAAGGAGAAATGGAAGGGATGTTAAGTGTAATTAACATGCCTCACCAATGAGCAGCACCAGCTGTTGTTGCTTTCTCCCCTCCCCACCCAAAACATGACATTAACAGGCCTTCCTGTACGCCATGACTCCTATACTGGCTTCCTCTCTCCTTGCCTCCTCTTTTCTTGTCTCCTCTCTCCTTGTCTCCCTTTTAAAAAAATCAACTTTAGCATTGAGGTCATTTTTCTTCCATTGCCTAGTAATGTATTGTAGATAATTTTTAGTGCTAAAGATCTTTATGCTTTTGGGAAACTCACCCCTGATGTGAAAGAACCGGAGAAGTTGAAGCAAATTCCCCGCAAATTCCCCCAGCGCTGATGAAGTAGGACAGCTAAGATGTTGTCTCTCCTTTGTCAGCACGTTTTTACAGGCAGACCCTGTGTTAATAGTTGGCTATTTAGCCTATGTTTTCCGGTGGGTTGTACTCTGTCAACCAAGCATTTATCCTTACAAAATCTGGTATTGGTTTCTGTTTACTATACTATATGCAAAGCTATCCAGCATCCATTCTAAACTGAGATTAGGAGGGAAGCAACCCGAGGGGCAAGTAATACAAATCTCCTAATCCAAGTCTTTATATCAGAACGTTTATCTACGTGGCAAAAATCAACACACATTTGCATGGTTAGCATGAGAGGCATTTCCCCCAGTCACATCTGCACTGTTTACCCAATGGATATTACATCATAAATCCGCTATACGTAAGGCTTAATTCCCACTTCTGCCGACTCCTTTCTCTACTGAGTGCTTCTCCATATGGTGAAAGGAGAGGTTTATTATCTGAGCCTGGCCCAATGGCTCCCTCCCTGTGCAGACTGAGGAGACACACACACACACACACACACACACACACACACACACACACACAGAAGGGGCTGCAATGCCACCAGGGAACCCAGAGCTCCACTGTTGTGGTGCTAGAGAGGATTAAGGCTGTCGGGTAATGGAACGCTCACATACACACACAGATCATGATGCACGCACACATGCACACGTCGGCAGGAAAACTAGCGGTTCGCCGAATTTCGCCGGTAACTGAAAGGTTGTTGGTTTGAATCCCCACGCCGACTAAGTGAAAATCTACCAATGTGCCCTTCAGCAAAGCACTTAACCCTAAATGCTCCTGTAAGTAGCACTGGATAAGAGCATCTGCTAAATTACTAAAATGTACAATTATAGACAATAGAGCTGTAAGAACTGGAAGAGGACCAGAACATTCTGAATCCTGTTATGATAATATTTCAGAAGTAGCGTGGAAACTCATCCCCTCGTTTGTGATGAATGTTGATGTACTTCTTCTCCACGTCCAGTAGAGGTCAGCATTGTCTCAGAATTAACGCAGATAGACTCCAGGAAGATGATGTAGCGTCATGTGATACGACGAAAATAATTAGCATCATTCTAAATCACCATTGGCTGAAGAACAAGTGTTCCACACTGTTTCCCTGTCCATACAGATCCTATACATTCAGTGATTTTATATGCAATCCTATGCTTCTGCCATTCTCAGATGGCATGTTGGTTTCCCAGCTGGGTTTTGTCAACTCTATGCTGGCTCTGTTCCTCTGTGGCTGCTTGCTGCATTTCAGCCTGCCTCGTGGTGGTTTTAGGACTGCTTTGTAATTACGGCTCCTTTTTGTATTACTTCCCTGGCCTGCATGTTTTCTGTATTGGTTTCTTCAGGGATGGCCGGTATGCCAATGTTTCCTCTCCCTGTGGACAGTCGCACTGTCGTGTGTAACTGAAGCCTGCTGCCATCTTCACTGTTAGGACAGACAGAAACCCTATGCGAAGACCCGGGGGAAAAAAGGCCTTCCTTCCTTCCATTTGTTCTTCACATATCTTGAAGTATCTCTGATCTGAAAATATATCTGATCTGAAATGAGCATGATTTATTCAAAGAAAGAGGGTGCTTTTTATTCACACAGGGCTCTTTGTCCTGTTTTCACCAAAGACCACGCTAGATCAGTGGTTGTTGGAGGAAAGGACAGGGGGAGAGGAAGGAACCTTTTGGAGTGAGGAGAATGATTTGGGAATAGAAGCTTATTGATTGAAAAACTCTGATGTATTGGGAATCATTGAAGACAGGCTGGCTTTTGACAGCAATCTCTTAATTGGTAATGATTCTGTAAAGGCCAGTAAGATAATGCGTTTCCACCCGACAAAGATTTTTTGTAGTTCAGCCAAGAGGGTTTTTGGTAACTGTCACTGTCTGTGCACATAGACCTGTTTGCCCCTATAGGTACAGCTTGAATGGGATACACTGGTCCCAGTTTCCCCTTTGTCTAGAATTTAGACTTGAAGCTCCAGTAGGTTCAAACCAAATAGTTCATCTTTATTCTAACCTAATATCAGACAGGGACTGAGCAGCAGGCAGCAGTCTTCATAGAAAGCCAGCCGTTCTCGTAAGCAGTTTAGTATTGACACTTTCATGTCACCCACAGACAGACATGTCAGCCTCTCTCTCAGATATTAGGCTACTTAAAGTGGTCCCCGTCTGTTCAGTGGGGGTTACCTAGTCTTTGTCGGCTTTTATTTGTTAGTCTCACCTAAATACACTATATACAAAAGTATGTGGACACTCCTTCAAATGAGTGGATTCGGCTATTTCAGCCACACCCATTGCTGACAAGTGTATAAAATCGAGCACACCACCATGCAATCTCCATAGACAAACGTTGGGAGTATAATGGCCTTATTGAAGAGCTCAGTAACTTTTCAACATGGCGCCATCATAGGACGCCACCTTTCCAACAAGTCAGTTATTCAAATTTCTGACCTACTAGAGCTGCCACGGTCAACTGTAAGGGCTGTTATTGTGAAGTGGAAATGTCGGCTGTTATTGTGAAGGAGAAAACAACGGCTCATGCCTGAAGTTGTAGGCCACACATGCTCATAGAACGGGATCGCCCAGATCTTAAGCGGGTAGAGTGTAAAAATCGTCTGTCATTGGTTGCAACACTCACTACCGAGTTCCAAACTGCCTCTGGAAGCAACTTCAGCGCAATAACTGTTCTTTTGGAGCTTCGTGAGATGGGTTTCCGTGTCCAAGCAGCCGCACACAAGCCTTAGATCACCATGAGCAATGCCAAGCTTCGGCTGGAGTGGTGTAAATCTTGCCGCCATTGGACTCTGGAGAAGTGTAAACACGTTCTCTGTAGTGATGAGTCACGCTTCACCATCTGGCAGTCCAACAGACCAATCTTAGTTTGGCGGATGTCATTAGAATGCTACCTGCCCTAATGCATAGTGCCAACTGTACATTTTGGTGGAGGAGCAATAATGGTCTGGGGCTGTTTTTTTATGGTTTGGGCTAGGCATCCAACGATATTCAAAAGGATTCTGTGCTTTCAACTTTGTGGCAACAGTTTGGGGAAGGATCTTTCCTGTTTCAGTATGACAATGCCCCCATGCACAAAGCGAAGTCCATACAGACATTTTTGTGGAAGAACTTGACTGGCCTGCACAGAGCCCTGGTCTCAACCCCATCGAACAACATTGGGATGAATTGGAACGCAACAGTAGTAGGCCTGATTACCAACAATGACGAGACCTCCTACATGGAGGAGGTGAGGTCCCTGGGAGTTCCAGGAAAATAAATAACCTCACTCAATGTCAACGAAACAAAAGGAGTTGATCGTGGACTTCAGGAAACAGCAGAAGGAGCACGCCCCTATCCACATCGACAGGACCGCCGTGATGGTGGAAAGCTTCAAGATCCTCGGCGTACACATCACTGACAAAACTGAAATGGTCCACCCACACAGACAGTGTGGTGAAGGCGCAACAGTGCCTCTTCAATCTCAGGAGGCTGAAGAAATTTGGCTTGGCCCCTAAGACCCTCTCAAACTTTTACAGATGCACAATTGAATTACATATTTTGCATTACTCATCTCATATGTATGTACTGTATTCTCTAATATTCCACTGTATCTTAGTCTATGCTGCTCCGACTCTGCTTGTCCAAATATGTATATAATCTTAATTCCATTCCATTCCTTTGCTTTAGATGTGTGTACTGTTGTGAAATTGTTAGATATTACTTGTTAGATATTACTGCACTGTTGGAGCTAGAAACACAAGTGTTTAACTACACCCGCAATAACATCTGCTAAACACGTGTATGTGACCAATAAAATTTGATTTGAACGCTGACTGCGAGACAGGCCTAATCGCCCGACATCAGTGCCCGACCTCACTAATGCTCTTGTGGCTGAATGGAAGCAAGTCCCCTCAGCAACGTTCCAACATCTAGTGGAAAGCCTTCCCAGAAGAGTGGAGGCTGTTATAGGGGGGACCAACTCCATATTAATGCCCATGGCTTTGGAATGAGATGTTCAATGAGCAGGTGTCCACATACTTTTGGTCATGTAGTGTATTTGGGACATGGGTTTTTCAGCATCACATTTGAGGGCAGCACACACAAAATACATCTGAGGTTGACAGCTGGCCATTGTAGGTGGCAACTTCAACAACCATTCCTTGTTATTTATTTTACATTTACCCAAATGACATACACACAAAATGAGGAGGAAACTTTACACGTATGTGTGTGGCTGCTGCAGCTGCACACAATGGGGGAATTGTTTAGCTTGGGATCACTCATTATGGAGGCTTACCGTTCAGCAGAGGGCCAGTGTTTAACCTGGCAATGGGCTGGGAAACCCCAATGCTCTCGCTCTCTTTCTCACACATGGATACACACACACACACACACACTTTTTTGGAATGACAGAGCCACAGAGCTGACGTGTGCACCATGTGCGCACAGATGCATTTACCCAGAACTGCGGTGTGTGTCTGTCTGTCTGCACAAGACCATCTGCTATAAACAGAAGTGTCGTCCCAAAGGCAACATCCCCCCCAACTCACTGACTCAAGGCTCCTCTCCCCTCACACTCTCTCATACAGGACAAGAATGTAGACACCTTACTCTGCAGTCGGCTAGACCCTGCTCCAGCCTGTCTCTTTCTCCCTCTCTCTCTCCGCCTCTCTACTCCCCACTCAAAGCCAACCAGGTCATTGGACAGATGATAGCTAAGCCCACAGCCTCCTCTGACTGTCAGACAAATGCCAGGAAAGAACACTTTCACTCCTCCAGCCGCTCTCCTCCTCCAGTCTTACTGTTTATCTGTAACTCTACACTATCCTCTTCCTACTTCAACACATACTGCTACCGCGGTCATCCCCCTCTTCAAAGGGGGAAACACTCTAGACCCAAACTGTTACATACCTATATCTATCCTACCCTGCCTTTCTAAGGTCTTTGAAAGCCAAGTTAACAAACAGATCACCGACCATTTCGAATCCCACCGTACCTTCTCCGCTATGCAATCTGGTTTCTTAGCTGGTCATGGGTGCACCTCAGCCACGGTCAAGGTCCTAAACGATATCATAACCGCCATCGATAAAAGACAATACTGTGCTGCCGTCTTCATCGACCTGGCCAATGCTTTCGACTCTTGTCAATCACCGCATTCTCATCGGCAGACTCAACAGCCTTGGTTTCTCAAATGACTGCCTCGCCTGGTTTACCAACTACTTCTCAGACAGAGTTCAGTGTGTCAAATCGGAGGTCCTGTTGTCCGGACCTCTGGCAGTCTCTATGGGGGTGCCACAGGGTTCAATTCCCAGGCCGACTCTTTTCTCTGTATACATCAATGATGTCGCTCTTGCTGCTGGTGATTCTCCTGATCCACCTCTATGCAGACTACACCATTCTGTATACTTCTGGCCCTTCTTTGGACACTGTCTTAACTAACATCCAGACAAGTTTCAATGCCACACAACTCTCCTTCCGTGGCCTCCAACTGCTCTTAAATACTAGTAAAACTAAATGCATGCTCTTCAATCGATCGCTGCCTGCACCCGCCCACCCGTCTAGCATCACTACTCTGGACGGTTATGGCTTAGAATATGTGGACAACTATAAGTACCTAGGTGTCTGGTTAGACTGTAAACTCTCCTTCCAGACTAATTTAAGCATCTCCAATCTGAAATTAAATCTAGAACTGGCTTCCTATTTCGCAACAAAGCATCCTTCACTCATGCTGCCTAACATACCCTCGTAAAACTGACTATCCTACCGATCCTCGACTTCTACGATGTCATTTACAAAGTAGCCTCCAACACTCTACTCAGCAAATTGGATGCAGTCTATCACAGTGTTATCTGTTTTGTCATCAAAGCCCCACATACTACCTACCACTGTGACCTGTATGCTCTCGTTGGCTGGCCCTTGCTTCATATTCGGTGCCAAACCCACTGGCTCCAAATCATCTATAAGTCTTTGCTAAGTAAATCCCCACCTTATCTCAGCTCACTGGTCACCATAGCAGCACCCACTCGTAGCACGCGCTCCAACAGGTATATTTCACTGGTCATCCCCAAAGCCAACTCCCCCTTTGGCTGCCTCTCCTTCCAGTTCTCTGCTGCCAATGACTGGAAAGAATTGCAAAAATCACTGAAGCTGGAGACTCATATCTCCCTCACTAACTTTAAGCATCTGCTGTCAGAGCAACTTGCTGATCATTGCACCTGTACATTGCCCATCTCTAAATAGCCCACCCCAACTACCTCATTCCCATATTATTTATTTTTTGCTCCTTTGCACCCCAGTATCTCTACTTGCAATCTATCACTCCAGTGTTTAATTGCTAAATTGTAATTATTTTGCCACTATGGCCTATTTATTGCCTTTACCTCCCTCATCTTACTACATTTGCACCCAATGTATGTAGAACTTTCTATTGTGTTATTGACTGTACGTTTGTTAATTCCATGTGTAACTCTGTGTTTGTCACACTGCTTTGCTTTATCTTGGCCAGGTCACAGTTGTAGATGAGAACTTGATCTTAAATGGCCTACCTGGTTGAATAAAGGTCAAATAAAAATGAAATAAAAAATACTGCAGCTGGTGCAGCGCTTATGCTAGCTTCTTAGCTCCTTTAGCGATGAGCGCCTCTAAAATGACAAGAGTTTGAGACTGGTTCTAATATGAAAGAAGCTATATGTATACCTTCTATTAGTATGGCATATTATTATACAGTGCCTTCGGAAAGTATTCAGACCCTTTGACTTTTTCCACATTTTGTTACGTTACAGCCTTACTCTAAATCGCATGATATTGTTTTTTTCCCTCATCAATCTACACACGATACCCCATAATGACTAAGAAAAAAGTCTTTTAGACATTTTTGCAACTTCTTGGGTATGACTCTGCAAGCATAGCACACCTGTATTTGGGGAGTTTCTCCCATTCTTCTCTGCAGATCCTCTCAAGCTCTGTCAGGTTGGATGGGGAGCGTTGCTGCACAGTAATTTTCAGGTCTCTCCAGAGATGTTCGATCGGGTTCAAGTCAGGCCTCTGGTTGGGCCACTCAAGGACATTCAGAGACTTGTCCCAAAGCCACTCCTGTGTTGTCTTGGCTGTGTGCTTAGGGTTGTTTTCCTGTTGGAAGTTGAACCTTCACCCCAATCTGAGGTCCTGAGCACTCTGGAGCAGGTGTTCATCACGGTTCTCTCTGTACTTTGCCCCATTCATCTTTCCCTCGATCCTGACTAGTCTTCTAGTCCCTGCCGCTGAAAAACATCTCCACAGCATAATGCTACTACCACCATGCTTCACAGTACAGATGGTGCCAAGTCTCCTCCAGACGTGACGATTGCCTTTCAGTTCAAATAGTTCAATCTTGGTTTCATCAGACCAGAGAATCTTGTTTCTCATGGTTTGAGAGTCCTTTAGGTGCCTTTTTGCAAACTCCATGCAGGCTGTCATGTGCCTCTTACTGAGGAGAGTGGCTTCCGTCTGGCCACTCTACCATAAAGGCCTGACTGGTGGAGTGCTGCACAGATTTGGCCAATTATAGGCCACCCTATGGGATTCCCAATTACGGCCAGTTGTGGTACAGCCTGGATTCAAACCCGGGTCTGTAGTGACGCCTCTAGCACCGAGATGCAGCACCTTAGACTGCTGCGCCACTTGGGAGCCTCCCTGACCAAGGCCCTTATCCCCCAACTCCCCCAATTAGGAAGAGCCTTGGTGGTTCCAATCTTATTCCATTTAAGAATGATGGAGGCCACTGTGTTCTTGGGGACCTTCAATGCTGCAGAAATGTTTTGGTACCCTTCGCTAGATCTGTGTCTTGACACAATCCTGTCTCGGAGCTCTACGGACAATTCCTTCGACCTTATGGTTTGGTTTTTGCTCTGACATGCACTGTCAACTGTGGGACCTTATATAGACAGTTGTATGCCTTTCCAAATCAAGTCCAATCAATTCAATATACCACAGGAGGACTCAAATCAAGTTGTAGAAACATCTCAAGGATGATCAATGGAAACAGGATGTACCGAAGGTCAATTTCGAATCTCATATCAAAGGGTCTGAATGCTTGTGTAAAGGTATTGTTTTTTATTTTTTAACTTTGCACACATTTCTAAAAACCTGTTTTTGCTTTGTCATTATGGGGTATTGTGTGTAGATTTATGTGGGAACATACTAATTTAATCAATTTTAGAACAAGGCTGTAACATAAAATGTAGAAAAAGTGAAGGGGTCTGTATACTTTCCGAATGAACTGTAGGCCTGTGTATTTATATAGTCAAGAAACAATGTACAGTTGATGTACCCTTCCCTTAGCAGTGTAACTAAAGTCATCAGGCACTTTCAAGGGGTACTTTCTAATTATGTGTCTAAGTAGGCTATACAGGTACCAACACATCCACCACGCTGATCCTCAACACAGGGGCCCCTCAGGGGTTCGTGCTCAGCCCCCTCCTGTACTCCCTGTTCACTCATGACTGCACGGCCAGGCTTGACTCCAACACCATCATTAGATTTGCTGATGAGACAACAGCGGTTGATCTTCGACAATGAGACAGCCGATAGGGAGTTCAGAGACCTGGCCGTGTGGTACCAGGACAACAACCTCTCCCTCAACGTGAACAAGACTAAGGAGATGATTGTGGACTACAGGAAAAAGAGGACCGAGCACTCCCCCATTCTCATCTACGGAGCTACAGTGGAGCAGGTTGAAAGCTTCAAGTTCCTTGGTGTCCATATCACCAACAAACTAACATGGTCCAAACACACCAAGACAGTTGTGAAGAAGGCACGACAAAACCTATTTCCCCTCAGGAGACTGAAAATATTTAGCATTGGCCCTGAGATCCTCAAAAGGTTCTACAGCTGCACCATCGAGAGCATGACTGGTTGCATCACTGCCTGGTATGGCAACTGCTCAGCCTCCGACCGCAAGGCACTACAGAGGGTAGTGCAAACGGCCCAGTACATCACTGGGGCCAAGCTTCCTACCATCCAGGACATCTATACCAGGCGGTGTCAGAGGAAGGCCCTAGAAATTGTCAAAGACTCCAGCCACCCTAATCATAGACTGTTCTCTCTGCTACCACACGGCAAGCGGTACCGGAGCGTCAAGTCTAGGTCCAAGAGGCTTCTAAACAGCTCCTACCCTAAGCCATAAGACTCCTGAACATCTAGTTAAATGGCTCCCCAGACTATTCACATTTCCCCCTTCCCCTCTCCACACCACTGCCACTCTGTTGTCATCTATGCATAGTCACTTTAATTAACTCGACCTACATGTACATACTACCTCAACTGACCGGTGTCCCCGCACATTTGTTCTGTACTGGCACCCCCCTGTATATATTGTTATTTTTTACTGCTCCTCTTTAATTACTTGTTACTTTTATCCCTTATTCATATTTTTTTTAACTGGACTGTCGGTTAGAGGCTTGTAAGTAAGCATTTCACTGTAAGGTCTACACCTGTTGTATTCGGTGCATGTGACTAATAAAATTTGATTTGATCTCCTATAAGCACATGTTATTGGGCCAAGGTAGACTATAACCATATGCCATATTAATAGAAGGTGTGCATAAAGCTGCCTATTTTCTCTGTTAGGTAGGCCCGGTCTGCAGTAGTGCACTATGTAAGGAATATGGTGCCATTTGGCATGCAGTCCGTCTGCTACTATGTGATTTATTGAAGAGGTCTATCTGATGCGCATTTAGTTTAATCAATCTGATATTAGCCATCAATCTTCTTCGTCTCACTCCTTCGCGGCTCAGTGGTCTCTAGCTGGAATCACAGTCCGTCTGTTCCCGGCTGGTCCAGACTCTAGACATACACACACACTTCTGTTTCCCCTCACTATGAGGTAGTTAGGTCCTCTCTCTTTTCTCTTGCTCCAAATCAGTGGCAATGGGACTCTGCTGTTGAATAGTGAGAGCACTCGAGCAAATGAGCAAATAGGCCCATTGGTTTTGTAAGAGTGTGGTCTAGACTCCAAGAGTATGATTTATTCTACCACATGAGCAAAAGGTCTGTATGTATTTAAACACGTATATGCATTCGATACAATTAGGTGGGTTGATCTCTTAGGGGCTGGGATTAAACCAAATATTTCCTTCTATTAATTCATAAATCAGAGCAGAAACATGAAGGAGCAGGGCATCAGCTATTTCCTACAGAGGCTGCTGTGTGGACCAGATTGTGCCGATCGATACATTAACATCCCCCACTTCCTATGAATAAATAGCTGACCGACCGCTCAGAAAGGACAGGAGATTTAAAGCTATCCTTTCCCTGCAGCGGTGGTGGATGACAAAACAAGAGAAGAGAAAAAGCAGACAGGAGGGGGGAGGACAGAGCGAGACCCATAAACTGTGGTTGTCTGAAGAGAGGGCGAAAAAGAGAGGGAGAAGGTTATGAAGAGGGATAGATATTGCCCTTACTTGCCCTTTCTACATACACCCCACACACAGACTCTCCTCTGAATAGAGGTGGGAAAATGCTGACCGGTCTCCACCAGGATATTGCTGGATGTTTTTGAGGTTAAGTTGTGCAGTATTGGTTGGTTGGTTGGTATGAAGATGTGCTGTGTGAGAACTGTCCCGGAGCGTTCAGGACTCAGGGGGTTTGTAAAAGCCTTAGACTCCAGCTACGATCATCAATCTGTTTGACAGCCCCGAGGCAGAGTTTACCCCCCCCCATAAAGGCATAAGTGTATGCGGTTGAGCACCTTAGAATGGAATGTGTGTGTCGTAATACGTCTTTGCATCTGTGTGTTTCTTCCCGTTTGGTTGATACATCATTTGCCATGATTAATTAAGCTGGGTGTGTTTGTGTCTTTGTGTGTTCCTGCAAGTCTTTATCTGTTTTGTGTGTGAATGAGCCTATACGTGAGTGTCCAGATTTGTATACCATTCCTGGCTGGTAAATAAATATGCTGTGATGACGAGTGTGAAGTGTGGTGCCTCGGCTGGTTTAGCTTCTCATGAGAAGGAACTGGTCTTTGAACTGAAGGCATTTGTCCCCACCAGACAATAATACACCCATAACACAATATGCTCACTCCGCCCACTCCCTCACTCAGACAAAGCAGAGGTAGCCCCATATACACTCGCCGGCCACTTAATTAGGTACATCTAGTACTGGGTCAGACTCTCATTTTCCTCCAGAACAGCCTGAATTATTTGGGACATTCTACAAGGTGTGGGAAACGTTCCACAGGAATGTTGGGCCATGCTGACGCGATGGCATCACGCAGTTGCTGCAGATTGGACGGCGGTACATTCAGCCCGTTCTATTTATATTTAGAAAGATACTCTTTGGTTGAGGTCTGGGGTCTGCACGGGACACTCAAGTAAACTGAACTCGCTGTCATGTGCCAGGCAATGGTTTTCCACTCCTCAATCGTCCAGTGTTGGTGATCGTGTGCATACTGGAGTTGCTTCTTCTTGTTTTTAGCTGATGGGAGTGGAACACGGTGTGGTCGCCTGCTGCAATAGCCCATCCGTGACAGGGACCGATGAGTTGTGCGTCCCGAGATGCCATTCTGCACACCACTGTTGTATTGCGGCGTTATTTGTCTGTTTGTGGCCCCCCTGTTAGCGTGTACAATTCTTGCCATTCTCCTGCGACCTCTCTCATCAACGAGCTGGTTTCGCCCACAAGACTGCCGCTGACTGGATGTTTTTGGTTTGTGACACCATTCTCGGTGAACCCTAGACACTGTCGTGCGTGTAAAGCCCAGGAGAGCAGCCATTTCTGAGATACTGGATCTGGCGTGCCTGGCACCCACAATCATACCATGCTCAGTCACTAGTTTTTCCCATTCTAACGTTCAATCGAACAGTAACTGAATGCCTCTATGCCCGTCTGCCTGCTTTATATAACAAGCCACAGCCACGTGACACACTGACTGTAGGAGTAATCCATTTTCATTAAATGGGTGTGTACCTAATAAACGGGCCAATGATTGTATAGCAACACACACTGCACAGAAAATGTGATCTCCAAAAGGACTTTCACTCCATTGATTGCAGTCGCGATCTAGCCTGCGTATTTCCCTGTAAGAAAGGCTGAGGACCGTGACAAAGGATTAAGTAAGGCTTGAAGATGAGATCAGAGATGATGTCACCCACCAATAGATCCCCGATCACATGGTCACCTATTCGGTCTCTTGTCAGTGGATGACGTATTAGTTTGCATCACCCCCATTATCAGCCTGAGACAAAGGGCTTTCCAATACCAAATACCTCTCTGTTGTAGCTGTGGGACAAATGGGATAGTGTGTGAAGCGTTTCCTATTGTCTGTTATGAGACTTCAGCATCGTCCCTTTCCCTCTGATGTACAGTATGAGCCTCTGCTCCGACACCCCATTCCCAGTTTCCTTCAATTTCACTAAGACCCCTCCAGTGTTAATCACACTCTTCTCCCGGAGAACTATTGGGTGTGCAGGCTTTTGCTCTAGCCCAGCTGTCTGTGTGTCTGCCTCTGTCTGTCTCTGTGTGTGTGTGCGCTCATTTCTGTGTGTATGCGAAAGAAATCCAGGAATTGTAAGCTGGAATTGCATTGGCAGCAGAGGGAGGCCCTAGCTGCATGATTTACAGCCTGGGATGTTCAGACTTTTTTTACATTTCAACACGGCTGCTGTGTCCATGCTAAACTTCCCCTTACTCTACAGTGCACTTAGCATCACTGCTAGACTTAATCTAATGGAGGCTACCATCTAGCGATGGTAAAAAATCAATAGTTACTGAGCCTTCAGAATGTATTCACACCCCTTGACTGAATTTTAAATGGATTCAATTTGGCCTACACACGATACCCCATAATATCAAAGTGGAATTGATTTTCAAAACTTTTTCTAAAAATTTCTACTTTTTCTAAACTTTTTCTACAAATTTCTAAAAATTGAAAAGCTGAAATGTCTTGAGTCAATAACTATTCAACTCCTTTGTTATGGCAAGCCAAAATAAGTTCAGTGGTTAAAATCTGCTTAACAAGTCACATAGGTTGCATGGACTCACTCTGTGTGCAGGAATAGTGTTTAACATGATTTTTTAATGACTACCTCTGAACCCCACACATACAATTATCTGTAAGATCCCTCAGTTGAGCATTGAATTTCAAACACAGATTCAACCACGAAGACCAGGGAAGTTTTCCAATGCCTCGCAGAGAAGGGCATCTATTGGTAGATGGGTATAAAAGCAGACGTTGAATATCCCTTTGACCAAGGTGAAGTTATAATTACACTTTGGATAGTGTATCAATTCACCCAGTCACTACAAGATACAGGTGTCCTTCCTAACTCAGTTGCCAGAGAGGAAGGAAATTGCTCAGGGATTTCAATATAAGGCCAGTAGTGACTTTAAAACAGTTTAATGGCTGTGATAGCCAAAAACATTTTTGTCTTGTTCCTCCTGAAAGCCCTTACAGTCAAATGCATTCTCTGTCGCCCACACGCACTTTAAACATTTGGATAATAAAGCATTTAAAGGCTGACACTTGTTGATTTTATGCGTTCATGAATTAAATCGCTTTAGGCGACATGTTGCGGTTTGTCTGATGAAGGTGCACATGGGACTATTTATATAATGATTATGAATTTGGAGGGTATACATTTATTAAATATTAAAGCATTAGCCCTCTCACTAATGTTGTCAGTCATAGAAAAGTTATACTTCAATCCAAACTGGTTTTGCAGCACACAGATTCCAGATTGCCTTTAGCCGATCGCTCATCATCTTCAACCATTAGTGAGTCGATGGCTTGAATTGTCTCGCTGGAAATGGAATACCACGGTAGATGCTGTGTTTTTGGTTGGTTGCCATAAAGCTGAGTGACTCACTCATTCATGGCTTTGGATCAAAATAAATAAGTACCAACATTCATTCTGATAGTCTTTAATAAAGAAATGTTTTGACTGTCCACCTTATGACGTAAAACAAAGTTAGAGCACTGATTTATGTTTTGGGTCCCAAGGTGCTAAACGTGTCTCTACCTGATAATGAATGGGCGATATGAACCAAAAAGAAACTGATAATTGTGCACAACTTCAAAATTGAATGTCAATTCAATGATGAGGGTGAATGTAATTGAATTTAGAACAATAGTGTAATTATTGGTATTATGTCCTGCACGCACACCTGAAAAAAAGACACTACTTTTTTTTTCTTCTACTTGGTCAGAAGAAGCTGTAACTGGACTGTAGCATATTATTTACTAAAACTGTTGTTAAACTAAGGTTTTTATTCTAAGAGAAACTAAAATGTTTTAGAATATAAAATTATATTCCATGATATTCTTAAAATATATGTTTTGACTGAATATAAGCAGCAAGTGATGTCTGCTAAATGATCAAGTTGATGGGGCATTCATATAGCCTCGGCACCAACATAAAGCCGAGTGACTCACTCATTCATATCTTTGGATCAAAATAAATAAGTACCAACTAGAGGTCGACTGATTAATCAGAATGGCTGATTAATTAGGGCTTATTTCAAGTTTTCATAACAATCGGAAATCTGTATTTTTGGGCGCCAATTTGCCTAATATTTTTATTTTTATTTATTTTTTTACACCTTACACTTTATTTAATCTTTAACTAGGCAAGTCAGTTAAGAACACGTTCTTATTTTCAATGACGGCCTAGGAACGGTGGGTTAACTGCCTTGTTCAGGGGCAGAACGACAGATTTTCACCTTGTCAGCTCGGGTGATTCAATCTTGCAACCTTACAGTTAACTAGTCCAACACAATATAACGACCTGCCTCACTCTCGTTGCACTCCACAAGGAGACTGCCTGTTACGCGAATGCAGTAAGCCAAGGTAAGTTGCTAGCTAGCATTAAACTTATCTTATAAAAAACAATCAATCATAATCACTAGTTAACTACACATGGTTGATGATGTTACTAGATATTATCTAGCATGTCCTGTGTTGCATATAATCTGACTGAGCATACAAGCATCTAAGTATCTGACTGAGCAGTGGTAGGCAGAAGCAGGCGCGTAAACATTCATTCAAACTGCACTTTCAGGCGTTTTGCCAGCAGCTCTTCGTTGTGCGTCAAGCATTGCGCTGTTTATGACTTCACGCCTATCAACTCCCGAGATGAGTCTGGTGTAACCGAAGTGAAATGGCTAGCTAGTTAGCGGGCGCTAATAGCGTTTCAAACGTCACTCGCTCTGAGCCTTCTAGTAGTTGTTCCCCTTGCTCTGCATGGGTAACGCTGCTTCGATGGTGGCTGTTGTTGTTGTGTTGCTGGTTCGAGCCCAGGGAGGAGCGAGGAGAGGGATGGAAGCTATACTGTTACACTGGCAATACTAAAGTGCCTATAAGAACATCCAATAGTCAAAGGTTAATGAAATACAAATGGTATAGAGGGAAATAGTCCTATAATTCCTATAATAACTACAACCTAAAACTTCTTACCTGGGAATATTGAAGACTCATGTTAAAAGGAACCACCAGCTTTGATATGTTCTCATGTTCTGAGCAAGGAATGTTAACCTTAGCTTTCTTACATGGCAAATATTGCACTTTCTTCTCCAGCATTTTGTTTTTGCATTATTTAAACCAAATTGAACATGTTTCATTATTTACTTGATGCTAAATTGATTTTATTGATGTATTATATTAAGTTAAAATAAGTGTTCATTCAGTATTGTTGTAATTGTCATTATTACAAATAAATACATTTAAAAATCGTCCGACTAATCGGTATTGGCTTTTTTGGCCCTCCAATAATCGGTATCGGCGTTGAAAAATCATAATCGGTCGACCTCTAGTACCAACCTTCTTTCTGATAGTCTAGAAGTGAAGAAAATAAAATTGAAGTAATAATAAAAAGTCACGACTCTACAATTGATCACTAGATTTGGTCTCAAATAAGCACGGTCCGTGAAGAACGTTTAACTAAAATAAGCGGCGAGTCGGGCGGAGAGCGACCTGTTTTAAATTATATGAGCAAAAAATATTCTGTTTTATTTAGAATGGCAAGCCAGACAAAATAAAAAGGGCCTATTGTCTCACCCCATGTTCAAGAATGGCCTTTTTCCCTTTATTGAGATTACAATCGCTCACTTTCGGTTATTTGAAAATGGTTCCAGTCTGAGAATGAGAATGGTAAATTACTGTAATTAATACACTAGTTCAATATTTGGGACACAAAAGAAACCATTGATCCACCCGTTATGGGCTATTAGCAGGAAGAAAGACTCTTGCCAAGAAGGAGGGTAAAAGGGGAATTGTATCGTCAATTTCTCAAGCCAAAACGCCTGGATGACCTTCACCAGTTCATCTTTGCTTGTACTGTAGGCTTGGCAGAGTTAAGGATGAATGTTTTCAGCTGAAGCCAAACAAGTTTGGTTGGGTTTAAATCCAGAGACCTACATGTAGAGATTAAACAAACATTTTTAGATATAATGTAGGCCTACCGTAGGTGTTGTAGGTCTTTCATATATTTATTTTTATCTAATCTTTTATATTACTCCATAAAGGTCTATTTACCCTGCTGGCGTCTTGACCCAGTTTATGCCCTCATTTGTAATGCAAACCCAGGCGGCAGTGTGTTTTGGTCCAAGCAGACCCTATTCCGGCTTACAGACAGTTTTCATCAAGCCAGCTTCTTTCTATGGTGCTTACCCATTCCAGGGTTAGGACTGTAATCACCATAGGACTTGAAAATGAGCCGGAGCTGAGAGGATCACCAAAAGTAAAGGTATTTGTATAGCCAATGTGTAGGCATACTGTGCAATAAAATCAATAATTGTGTACTAAAAATGTGAATATGTTTTTGCAGAGCATACAACCATGCCGACAATCATCTGTGGAGATCAGTGTACAAAGTGTTGGACAAAAAAATAAATATATATATTGGTCATGGCTCCCGAGTCGCGCAGAGGTCTAAGGCACTGCATCTCCGTGCAAGAGGCATCACTGCAGTCCCTGGTTCGAAATCAGGCTGTATCACATCCGGCTGTGATTGGGAGTCCCATAGGACAGCGCACAATTGGCCCAGCGTCATCTGGGTTTTGCCAGTGTAGGCCGTTTTTTTTTTTTTGTAAATAATTGTAAATAAGAATTTGTTCTTAACTGACTTGCCTAGTTAAATAAATGTGTATGTATATGTCTTACAGAGCCTTTCCATAAGTCCACTCAAGTTTTTTCAACTGTTTTCTGACTGTGATTAGAGCGATGTTGTGCTGTGATGCCAGAAGATTCCAGACTGCATTTGCCGACAGTGAATGTTCCTGAGTGGCCGAGTTAAAGTTTTGACTTAAATCTATGGCAAGACCTGAAAATGGTTGTCTAGCAATGATCAACAACCAATTTGACAGAGCTTGAAGAATTTTGAAAAGGATAATGGGCAAACATTGCACAATCCAGGTGTGGAAGGCTCTTAGAGACTTACCCAGCTGTAAACACTGCCAAATGTGCTTTTACAAAGTATTGATTCAGGGGTGTGAATACTTATGTAAATAAGATATGACTATTTCATGTTCAATAAATTTGCACAGCAAAAACAAAACATGTTTATAAGGGATATTGTGTGTAGATGGGTGAGAAAATCTATCTATTTTATCCATTTTGAATTTGGGCTGTAACACCACAAAATGTGGAATAAGTGAAGGGGTATGAATACTTTTTGAAGGCTCTGTACCTATGGGGATATTATTTTTGATAATATTTTTTGCACTAGTTGGCTGTACCTGCACAAACGGCAGTATTTTTCCTTCATAGCTTGTTTTCCATCGTCTTTTTAAAAGGGGAGCCAATTTGTTTTCAACACTTATTTCCATGACTGTTCAAAACTTGCTTTCTCATGGCTCTTTTTTGTCCCTCTGTAGCAGATATATATATTATTGAGCAATATGTTTGGACAATGGAATCGCAAAATCTCAGTATTGAATCGCAATATATAGAATTGTGAGAATTACAATATGTATTGCAATACTCACGATTCTATATATTGTCACTGGCAATTCCCAACCTACTACCTTCCCCACACTGCACAGTACATGTACCTTAGCATTGCTTCTAGTCTTAAGCTAACGTACCTAACCTATTCCCAACCTACTAACCTCCCCTTTCGTCTTCAATTTTCTTTCCATCAGAACTCTACCTCTCCCTCTGCTCTGCCTAGGGGGCCTCCGGCAGTGAAAGCCTGGAACGTGGGAAATCCAAACTGCTGAGTTGGCTTTGGGGGTGAAAGGGTTCATTCTGGGAGTGCTCCAACAATTACTTTACCGCTGAAGACTCCCTGAATTATACTTTTGCCTCTTTTTTTTCTGCCTCTTGTAAGGAAGAAACGGCTTGTTTTGGTTCATGGAACTAGCTTTATTGTTTCTTGTATTATCCTGACTATCAAATGTCTAACATTCTGTACATTTCAAAAGTAGCCTGGCTGGGCTCCAGAGAGAGATTGAATCGTCGCAAAAGCTACACTAGAAATGAAACCATAGTTTAAGTTTAGCAGTTTGTGTTGTTCGACCAACAACATGATGCTGTAGTTAGCGTTGCACTGTGTGACTACTTGGAAACACTAGAAATGGGGCTATGAAATAAAGTCAGCATAGCAGCATGTTGCTGAAGAGTTCCCTGAATTACAGGGCCATGGCACCATATTGACAAGCGATGCAAGTACATTTTTAGCCCCAGTGAGTGCTTGCCTGCCTGACCCGCCTGCCTGACCGCCTACCCTGTCATGTAAGCTACTCTCAGTGATGTCACAACAGCAGAGACAGCTCTAGTGTTTGTGTACAGTAGTAGTGTGTACGGTAAGTCAACTGTTATCAGTCTTTGTTTCATACGGGGATTTGCATTTTGGCACAATACCCCCAATCCTTAATCTCATCCAGTGAAAAGAGAATTTCAGTTCTTACTAGCGTCAGTAAACTACAGTAGCGTCCTTCCCAGTTGGTCATAATGAATGCATCTTTCAATGTTTCTCTGTTTGTTTTGAAGCACTGCGGTGTTGCCCCACAGGCGAACAGCACTTGAAAACCTCTGCAGCCTGATAAAAATGGCAGTGTTTGAAGTGTCTGTGTGGGAGGGCCAATCCAAACACATCTACCTCCGCAGTCCCCCACTTCTCTTTAGCAAACAAGAAAAATATAATCTGCTTATGCTGTACTTCTTCCCTGTAGCAGAATTATTTGAAACTCCTGCATTTGTTGCAGTGCAATCATGGCATCAGTTTCTGTTCGTACTTGGTACAGTGTGTTTTTGAGAAAGACAAAAATCCCATTTATCCCTGACCTATATCTATGGCATACATGTCAAATGCTTAATTTGAGACATAGATGGTTACGTTGGTGAATCATACAAACCTGCCATGAAAAAGTTGAACAAACTAGGTCACCTTTGGCTTATGATATGATTATATTTATAGCTGTCTGTTGTGGCTGATGAGAAATTCAGATCTAGTAGTCCCTGACATGCCACCCAACTTAAGTGACATCTGACTAATTGATGTCAGAGGGACATATGGTGGGGACTATTGACCAAGTTCGGATTGTTGACAGAGTTGACTATATGCCAGTTTGGGATTTTTGCCAATGTTGTGACTGTTGTAGACAAAATTTGGATTATTGACAAATGGAAAACTATTGGCTGAGGATGACTTAACATAGGCTATAAATCATTACCAACCTCATCCGTTTGGCCTTTTGAAACATTAAACAACTGAAATGAAAACCGTAGTGGATTATGTCTGATGACAGAGGAGAGGTCAGCAATGAGATTTGGTCATCCAAGTTTTTTCCTCTGCTTGATTCCAAGTTTTCCCCCCATGTGGACTCTTTCCAGCTCTGTGGGGGTTTTCAGTAGTACTACGGGCTATGTATGTCCCTGTGTGTGAGATTTTTAGTAGTACTACGGGCTATGTATGTCCCAGTGTGTGAGATTTTCAGTAGTACTACAGGCTATGTATGTCCCAGTGTGTGAGATTTTCAGTAGTACTACAGGCTATGTATGTCCCTGTGTGTGAGATTTTCAGTAGTACTACGGGCTATGTATGTCCCTGTGTGTGAGATGTTCAGTAGTACTACGGGCTATGTATGTCCCAGTGTGTGAGATTTTCAGTAGTACTACAGGCTATGTATGTCCCAGTGTGTGAGATGTTCAGTAGTACTACGGGCTATGTATGTCCCTGTGTGTGAGATTTTCAGTAGTTCTACGGGCTATGTATGTCCCAGTGTGTGAGATGTTCAGTAGTACTACAGGCTATGTATGTCCCTGTGTGTGAGATTTTCAGTAGTTCTACGGGCTATGTATGTCCCAGTGTGTGAGATGTTCAGTAGTACTACGGGCTATGTATGTCCCTGTGTGTGAGATTTTCAGTAGTACTACAGGCTATGTATGTCCCTGTGTGTGAGATGTTCAGTAGTACTACGGGCTATGTATGTCCCAGTGTGTGAGATTTTCAGTAGTACTACAGGCTCTGTATGTCCCAGTGTGTGAGATTTTCAGTAGTACGACGGGCTATGTATGTCCCTGTGTGTGAGATGTTCAGTAGTACGACGGGCTATGTATGTCCCTGTGTGTGAGATGTTCAGTAGTACTACGGGCTATGTATGTCCCAGTGTGTGAGATGTTCAGTAGTACGACGGGCTATGTATGTCCCAGTGTGTGAGATGTTCAGTAGTACTACGGGCTATGTATGTCCCTGTGTGTGAGATGTTCAGTAGTACTACGGGCTATGTATGTCCCAGTGTGTGAGATTTTCAGTAGTACTACAGGCTCTGTATGTCCCAGTGTGTGAGATTTTCAGTAGTACGACGGGCTATGTATGTCTGTGTGTGAGATGTTCAGTAGTACGACGGGCTATGTATGTCCCTGTGTGTGAGATGTTCAGTAGTACTACGGGCTATGTATGTCCCTGTGTGTGAGATGTTCAGTAGTACTACGGGCTATGTATGTCCCTGTGTGTGAGATGTTCAGTAGTACGACGGGCTATGTATGTCCCTGTGTGTGATATGTTCAGTAGTACTATGGGCTATGTATGTCCCTGTGTGTGAGATGTTCAGTAGTACTACGGGCTATGTATGTCCCTGTGTGTGAGATGTTCAGTAGTACTACGGGCTATGTATGTCCCTGTGTGTGAGATGTTCAGTAGTACTACGGGCTATGTATGTCCCTGTGTGTGAGATGTTCAGTAGTACTACGGGCTATGTATGTCCCTGTGTGTGAGATGTTCAGTAGTACGACGGGCTATGTATGTCCCAGTGTGTGAGATGTTCAGTAGTACTACGGGCTATGTATGTCCCTGTGTGTGAGATGTTCAGTAGTACGACGGGCTATGTATGTCCCAGTGTGTGAGATGTTCAGTAGTACTACGGGCTATGTATGTCCCTGTGTGTGAGATGTTCAGTAGTACTACGGGCTATGTATGTCCCAGTGTGTGAGATTTTCAGTAGTACTACAGGCTCTGTATGTCCCAGTGTGTGAGATTTTCAGTAGTACGACGGGCTATGTATGTCTCTGTGTGTGAGATGTTCAGTAGTACGACGGGCTATGTATGTCCCTGTGTGTGAGATGTTCAGTAGTACTACGGGCTATGTATGTCCCTGTGTGTGAGATGTTCAGTAGTACTACGGGCTATGTATGTCCCTGTGTGTGAGATGTTCAGTAGTACGACGGGCTATGTATGTCCCTGTGTGTGAGATGTTCAGTAGTACTACGGGCTATGTATGTCCCTGTGTGAGATGTTCAGTAGTACTACGGGCTATGTATGTCCCTGTGTGAGATGTTCAGTAGTACTACGGGCTATGTATGTCCCTGTGTGTGAGATGTTCAGTAGTACTACGGGCTATGTATGTCCCTGTGTGTGAGATGTTCAGTAGTACGACGGGCTATGTATGTCCCAGTGTGTGAGATGTTCAGTAGTACTACGGGCTATGTATGTCCCTGTGTGTGAGATGTTCAGTAGTACGACGGGCTATGTATGTCCCAGTGTGTGAGATGTTCAGTAGTACTACGGGCTATGTATGTCCCAGTGTGTGAGATGTTCAGTAGTACTACGGGCTATGTATGTCCCAGTGTGTGAGATGTTCAGTAGTACTACGGGCTATGTATGTCCCAGTGTGCGAGATGTTCAGTAGTACTACGGGCTATGTATGTCCCTGTGTGTGAGATGTTCAGTAGTACTACGGGCTATGTATGTCCCAGTGTGTGAGATGTTCAGTAGTACTACGGGCTATGTATGTCCCTGTGTGTGAGATGTTCAGTAGTACTACGGGCTATGTATGTCCCTGTGTGTGAGATGTTCAGTAGTACTACAGGCTATGTATGTCCCTGTGTGTGAGATTTTCAGTAGTACTACAGGCTATGTATGTCCCAGTGTGTGAGATTTTCAGTAGTACGACGGGCTATGTATGTCCCTGTGTGTGAGATGTTCAGTAGTACTACGGGCTATGTATGTCTCTGTGTGTGAGATGTTCAGTAGTACGACGGGCTATGTATGTCCCTGTGTGTGAGATGTTCAGTAGTACGACGGGCTATGTATGTCCCTGTGTGTGAGATGTTCAGTAGTACTACGGGCTATGTATGTCCCTGTGTGTGAGATGTTCAGTAGTACTACGGGCTATGTATGTCCCTGTGTGTGAGATGTTCAGTAGTACGACGGGCTATGTATGTCCCTGTGTGTGAGATGTTCAGTAGTACTACGGGCTATGTATGTCCCTGTGTGTGAGATGTTCAGTAGTACTACGGGCTATGTATGTCCCTGTGTGTGAGATGTTCAGTAGTACTACGGGCTATGTATGTCCCTGTGTGTGAGATGTTCAGTAGTACTACGGGCTATGTATGTCCCTGTGTGTGAGATGTTCAGTAGTACGACGGGCTATGTATGTCCCAGTGTGTGAGATGTTCAGTAGTACTACGGGCTATGTATGTCCCTGTGTGTGAGATGTTCAGTAGTACGACGGGCTATGTATGTCCCAGTGTGTGAGATGTTCAGTAGTACTACAGGCTATGTATGTCCCAGTGTGTGAGATGTTCAGTAGTACTACGGGCTATGTATGTCCCAGTGTGTGAGATTTTCAGTAGTACTACGGGCTATGTATGTCCCTGTGTGTGAGATTTTCAGTAGTACTACGGGCTATGTATGTCCCTGTGTGTGAGATGTTCAGTAGTACTACGGGCTATGTATGTCCCAGTGTGTGAGATGTTCAGTAGTACTACGGGCTATGTATGTCCCTGTGTGTGAGATGTTCAGTAGTACTACGGGCTATGTATGTCCCTGTGTGTGAGATGTTCAGTAGTACTACAGGCTATGTATGTCCCTGTGTGTGAGATTTTCAGTAGTACTACAGGCTATGTATGTCCCAGTGTGTGAGATTTTCAGTAGTACGACGGGCTATGTATGTCCCTGTGTGCGAGATGTTCAGTAGTACTACGGGCTATGTATGTCCCAGTGTGCGAGATTTTCAGTAGTACTACGGGCTATGTATGTCCCTGTGTGTGAGATGTTCAGTAGTACTACGGGCTATGTATGTCCCAGTGTGTGAGATGTTCAGTAGTACTACGGGCTATGTATGTCCCTGTGTGTGAGATGTTCAGTAGTACTACGGGCTATGTATGTCCCTGTGTGTGAGATGTTCAGTAGTACTACAGGCTATGTATGTCCCTGTGTGTGAGATTTTCAGTAGTACTACAGGCTATGTATGTCCCAGTGTGTGAGATTTTCAGTAGTACGACGGGCTATGTATGTCCCTGTGTGTGAGATGTTCAGTAGTACTACGGGCTATGTATGTCCCTGTGTGTGAGATTTTCAGTAGTACGACGGGCTATGTATGTCTCTGTGTGTGAGATGTTCAGTAGTACGACGGGCTATGTATGTCCCTGTGTGTGAGATGTTCAGTAGTACTACGGGCTATGTATGTCCCTGTGTGTGAGATGTTCAGTAGTACTACGGGCTATGTATGTCCCTGTGTGTGAGATGTTCAGTAGTACTACGGGCTATGTATGTCCCTGTGTGTGAGATGTTCAGTAGTACGACGGGCTATGTATGTCCCTGTGTGTGAGATGTTCAGTAGTACGACGGGCTATGTATGTCCCTGTGTGTGAGATGTTCAGTAGTACTACGGGCTATGTATGTCCCTGTGTGTGAGATGTTCAGTAGTACTACGGGCTATGTATGTCCCTGTGTGTGAGATGTTCAGTAGTACTACGGGCTATGTATGTCCCTGTGTGAGATGTTCAGTAGTACTACGGGCTATGTATGTCCCTGTGTGTGAGATGTTCAGTAGTACGACGGGCTATGTATGTCCCAGTGTGTGAGATGTTCAGTAGTACTACGGGCTATGTATGTCCCTGTGTGTGAGATGTTCAGTAGTACGACGGGCTATGTATGTCCCAGTGTGTGAGATGTTCAGTAGTACTACGGGCTATGTATGTCCCAGTGTGTGAGATGTTCAGTAGTACTACGGGCTATGTATGTCCCAGTGTGTGAGATTTTCAGTAGTACTACGGGCTATGTATGTCCCTGTGTGTGAGATGTTCAGTAGTACTACGGGCTATGTATGTCCCAGTGTGTGAGATGTTCAGTAGTACTACGGGCTATGTATGTCCCTGTGTGTGAGATGTTCAGTAGTACTACGGGCTATGTATGTCCCTGTGTGTGAGATGTTCAGTAGTACTACAGGCTATGTATGTCCCTGTGTGTGAGATTTTCAGTAGTACTACAGGCTATGTATGTCCCTGTGTGTGAGATGTTCAGTAGTACGACGGGCTATGTATGTCCCTGTGTGTGAGATGTTCAGTAGTACTACGGGCTATGTATGTCCCTGTGTGTGAGATTTTCAGTAGTACTACGGGCTATGTATGTCCCTGTGTGTGAGATTTTCCAAGCTTGTCTCCTGAGTTATTGTGGCAGCGATATAGCCTACATCAGGGGTAGGCAACCAGATTCAGCCCGCGGGTCGTTTTTGGTCATAGGGGCGGGAATATAGGCTAATTATAATAATTTGTAGACTGCAAATTGATCACAACTTATCCCAAAAAGAGATTCTATTTGAAAAAAACTATTTCGTACCTTGATTACATTGAGACACGATCACGTCTCCTTTTTTTTAATTAGTGGGAATATGGAACAGATTTAAATTAAACACATTTGTAAGTGAATTACTCGTTTTTTTGTATTTTTGGACCCAAAACTAAAATTCCCAAAACTAAACAAATATTTTGGGTAGGGATGCAAATTTCGGTCAATTTTGCTGCCGACTAACTGACCCTCATTTAACTGGTCAACAAAGTTACATTTTTCCCGAACAGTAAAATGACGTGACCAACAGAAAATACTATCATATCTGTTATGTTTCCGCCCTAACAAGGGGAGTCGTCCCAAGGCGGGAAGGCAGAAGACAAGTTTAGGTCCCAGTATAAGCCCATAGAAATGCATTCGACTTATTTTGGACTTATTTTGACAGGAGTGAAACCTCTCGCGTAGCTTATTCGTCTCTGATACTATGCACGCCTACAAGGACCGGACATGTTTCGTTAAGCGCCAATCGATTTACAGTCAAAAGGCTATAACCTATTGAACATGCTTATTGAACATGCAACTCCTGTAATGAAACCTCATTCTAACAAAACCTTATTTTCAAACTTTTGCCAAAATGCAATTTGCGGAAAACATTGTTCGAAACAGCACACATAATGCGAGCAGTTCCATATGTGACAGAGATGAAAATCTGTTCGAAATTTAGAAAGAGCACACCTAATCTAATAGCAAATACTATGATGTGTTGCTTGTATGACTAGGATTGTGCCTTTTGGCTTCTGGACAACGACAAAAAATGAAAGTTGTGAAAACCAGTAGAACAGCAGCTGGTTAATAATGGTACGAGAAAGTATTTGTAAAATAATTCCATCCACGTTTCAATAGATGGATTTTGGCAAGGCTACTTTGAAGCAAGTTAAGACATGCCTCATTATTTGAAGCGAAGTAAAACATTCAGGTTTCCAAAAGTTATACTGCCTCAAGCTCACATTGTGGTGGGTGACGCGCTGGTAGTCAACGGTAGGCAGGCTATAGCCCATGCAGCGGAATAGCTGCAATGTGAGCTTGAGGCGCTTTACGCGTTGAGATTGAGAAATACAAAATATCTCATTTTTTGTATCATTGCCACAAGTTTTTAACACGCGATTGCATTTAGAATTGTTATCAATGACTGGGCTTACAAAAACAGGGTTCACTCCAGTAGCCTACAGGCTTTTTGTGGAGCTGCTTTCACTCTGTCTGACTTGTTGTAGGCTATTCCGCTCCTCCAACCATGCTGTGTATGCTGTGTGCATGTGATACATAAAATGCATTACGACTAACGAAAATACACACACACACCAATTAAGGATTACAAAACTATACAAATGACCTATTGACTGATAAGCATGACCGGTCAAATGTATTTTCAGTGGCTAACCGGTTAAATGTTAAACAACCCAATTTTGGGCTGCTGCCCCCTCCCACACACACACACACTCACACAAAAATCACTCATGGCCTACTAACAATTTGTTCTGTGTTCACCCCCAAAATTACTAACTAGGCTTGGGCGGTATACTGGATACAGAGATATTTGGAAATAGCCACAAGATGGTTTTTCATTTTTGAATATACATTTCTAGATTTTTAGCTACTTTTTAAGTAAATGCATGCAGTCAAATTGTGCAATAAGTTAAGAGACAAAGAAGACCGTGTTCTTCATTTCACCTGTCAGATCATTTTTCATTACGAAGCCTAGTAGTCCCCAGTCATATGGTGTTTGTTTACAAGCACCCAACAACACAACCAGAGATTTGTGAGTAAATCACTGTTGTGCCAAGGTGATTTAGTTACAAAATGGAATTAACAACTAAATGTTTTCAAACTAGATATATTAACTATTAAGATAGCACATTTTATTTAGACAGTTAAATGCTTTGCAGTTGTGCATTTTGGTTTGCTAAATTAGTAGCTACTTAGCTATCTAGTTACGTGGTTAGGTTCTTAGAAAATCAAGCTTCGCTTGATAAAAGCATAGAATCCCCTCCTGGATCAAGAGCCTTGCTGTATAATAGTTTTGTGTGTACAGCAAACTGTAACATCTTTGAGTTACTTATATAACTTTATGAGCTGGGATTTGTCTTGCAAATAGTTTAGGTTAGAGACTATAAAATGTTTGCCATATGCTCGTTAGCATTCTAAGGCTCAGTGGAGATTGAAAATAGCACCCTTTGTGTTCAGTTCCAGTATTACCGAATATCCCAGTATGGCACACGGTCAGTATGACAATCTGTATACTGCCCAAGCTTATTTTGAACTTGTATTTTCCTCAGCTTGTGTCCAAAAGAACACATTTTTTAATGGCTTCAATCATGTGCTCTGATGATTTTTAAGATGGGATTTAGGTGGTTTTCATGTAGTAAACCTGAAATGTAACATTCTGACAGAGTCCGCCCCAACTACCTAGCTATTAGATATTTGTCTAACGTCGGCAGGCATACAGTGCATTTGGGAAGTATTCAGACCCCTGGACTTTTTCCATATTTTATGTTACAACCAGTTTCTAAAATCAATTACATTAATGTTTTTCTACACACAACACCCCATAATGACAAAGCAAAAACTTTTTTTCTTTATAAATAAAAAACATACCTTATTTACATAAGTATTCAGACCCTTTGCTATGAAACTCGAAATTGAGCTCAGGTGCATCCTGTTTTCATTCATCCTTGAGATGTTTCGACAACTTGATTGTAGTCCACCTATGGTCAATTCAATTGATTGGACATGATTTGGAAAGGCACACAGCTGTCTATTTAAGGTCCCACAGTTGACAGTGCATGTCAGAGCAAAAAGCAAGTGGCCTCCATCATTCTTAATGGAAGAAGTTTGGAACCACCAAGACTCTTTCTAGAGCTTGCCACCCGGCCAGCCAAACTGAAGCCACCACTCAGTAAAAGGCACATGACAGCCCGCTTGGTGTTTGCCAAAAGGCACCAAAAGACTCTGACCACGAGAAACACAATTCTCTGGTCTGATGAAACCAAGACTGAACTCTTGGGCCTGAATGCCAAGCGTCACGTCTGGAGGAAACGCAGCACCATCCCTACGGTGGAGCGTGGTGGCAGCATCATGCTGTGCGGATGTTTTTCAGAGGCAGGGATTGGAAGACTAGTCAGGATTGAGGGATAGATGAATGAAGCAAAGTACAGAGATCCTTGATGAAAACCTGTTCCAGAGCGCTCAGGACCTCAGACTGGGGTGAAGGTTCACCTTCCAACAGGACAATGACCCTGAGCACACAGCCAAGGCAGCACAGGAGTGGCTTTGGGACAAGTCTCTGAATGTCCTTGAGTGGTCCAGCCAGAGCCCGGACTTGAACCCGATCGAACATCTCTGGAGAGACCTGAAAATAGCTGTCCAGCGACACTCCCCATCCAACCTGACATAACTTGAGATCTGCCGAGAAGAATGGGAGAAACTCCTCAAATACAGGTGTGCCAAGCTTGTAGCATCATACCTAAGAAGACTTGAGGCTATAATCACTGCCAAAGGTGCTTCAACAAAGTACTGAGTAAAGGGTCTGAATACTTATGGGGTATCGTGTGTAGATTGATGGGGAAAAAAGAATAATGCTGTAACGTAACAAAATGTGAAAAAAGTGAAGGGGTCTGAATACTTTCCGCATGCATTGTACAGCCAGATCTCCCCTGACAAAATCTGCAAATATGTAGCCTAGCACACAGTACACACAAGCACTTTCCCAGTCAAGTCTCAATGTGTTTTAGCAGTAAAGCAGACACGGGAGGAATTGCTCATTGGGGCAGATCCAGCGGGCCAGTGCACTTGGCTCGTCCTGATGTTATGACCATGTGGCGGTCTGCTCCCCTCTCCCTCCCCCTTCTCTCAGGCTACATCCCAAATGGCTCCCTACTCCCTACATAGTGCACCATTTTTTTTAAATCAGAGCCCTATGTGCCCTGGTCAAAGGTAGTGCACTATGTAGGGAATAAGGTGTAATTTGGGACGCAGTCTATGACTTGACTGTCCTCACGGAAAACTGCTTCTAATGGCCATCAGATGGGATGGCACTCACAATGTCATCCCTGCTTCTGTTGCAACCATAGATAATTTATTTTAGTTTATCTTCATGCATGTCTATGGCTGCAACCATAGAAATATAATTTATAGAATGGACATATCCCCTCATACCTTGGCATTTTTGGCTGGTGTATCCTTTTTTTAGGAATTATTTTAGTTCTATAGCTACAACCCCTGGTAACCGATGGGTCAAGGCGCAAATGAAGCCACTATAAATCCTTGTTTTACATGAGTACAAGACAAAAGCCTCAGCTGGGGTCAATGGAATTATGCTTCTTGGCCTCTATGTGCAACAATGTCACCATAACCATAATTTATAGCAGAAGACTATTCTGTAAAATTACATTAATTGAAAGTAAAACTGAGCTGAAAATTGTTGCGAAATGTAAATAGACATTGATGCTCAAGTGTGGAGATTGCCTAATTCTAGAAAGGAAAGAAATACATAGAGTGAGGCCACGTGCTGGAGAAAATAACTGCTCTCCTGCAAAGGCAACCCCTTTCCCACCTCCTCTACACACCCCTCCCCTCTGTTTCTTTTGGCTCCCTCCAGCCCTCTCGCTTTGTCCTGGGGACTGTACCAATGAAAGGAGGGGGCGAGTGAGGGAAAGAGGAGAGAGCGAAAGCATGTGATGGAGAGACGGACAGAGCGGATGTGCAGTGCAGGAAAGAAAATCACTTTTTCATCAGCTACTTCTTCTGCTCGTGAAATTGAGCGTAATTTATGCCCTGTTGAACCAGAGCTAACTAAGACATGAAGTAGGACAAAGAGGAGGAGAGTGAGAAAGTGGGAGAGAAAGGAGCCCAGAGAGCATCACAAGGTTGAGAGATGTGGAGAACAAAACGGAATGGATGAAAACCACACAGGTCCCGACGTGGAATCTTCCAAACCCAACAAACAAGTGCTCTACTGCTGCCGGTGCTACCGCTACCGCCCTCTTCTCGCTCTCTCTGGGAGGAGTTGCACTCCACACACACAAACCGAGAGAGAGTGTGTGTGTGAGCTCGTAAGGAGACGGGGCTGACATCTGTGTGGATTTGTATCAGACGCGAGGGGAACAGAGGCTGGTGGGACGGGGGAACCTGCCACTTTGACACACGCGCGGTGAGAGATGGATTCTGCAGGCTTCAGGGTGTGTGTTAAGTAGGGGGGCTCTCTTTCTACGTTGAACCCCTGAGAGGCAGCGTGAGGGGAAGCCAAACGAAAGGCTGGACGGCGAAAGCAGTGGCAACAGGACTCTTTTGCTGTGAGTACTGAATGGGAGCACCGCTCTTCCTCTTTATCGCCTCTTGTTCTTCTTTTCAATTTTTCCTTTTCTCTGTGTTAGGAGACTGGCACCTTGACTGTACTAGATAGCTAGAAGGCAGCAATAGCTTTTCGCGCGCACATGTGTGTAATATATATATATACACACACATTCTCTCTGGAGCAAGGCCACCGTGCATGGAATCTTCTGTCACTGTGGTGGATTTATGTCTATGTGCAAGACAGTATTTCACCGCCAGACAGTGCAATATAGCAGAGGCATATGCACTGGCTGGGAGTTGGAATTACAAACTTTTTTTTTTACGGAGCGGCACAAATGTGTGTGTACGTGTGGCTCAGCAGCAGGGATCCCAGCTGAACAATAGACTGGTGGCTCTGTCACTCCCGGTTCATTGAACTGTCATTGAGCGCCACCGGTAATGAATTCATGTGTGTGTGACTGTATGTGTGACTGTGTGTGTGACTGTGTGTACATGCATTTGTACATGTAGCCTTCCCTTTCCGTGTGTGCATAACATTGTGTTTGTGTGCGTACTTTGTGCATGACAGCTTGAGTGTGTGCGTATCACCACCCAACACTCACCCTGTCTCTGTTCAGAAGCAGTCCAAACTCTTAAGGGGTCGATCTGCAGTTACTACATCCATTTTTGGACTTAAAAATGAATGATATGTACCCATTTGATTCTTCAATATAACTTATAAATGCCTCATGAGCTTAGTTCAACTGTCATACACCAGAATACAAGCTTGTTTTAGTAAATGTCAACAAACACTATAGCCTTAAAACATGGTTAAAACACTAATCATCATAGCTCTGTCTATGAATTTGAGTGGTTAAAGATGCCGTGGTACTGGATGGCTGCCGTTATGTCGTTTATTTTCTCAAAATGTATCTGCTATCATTTCTTACAACCGACAAAACATTTTGAACATCAGATCGGCACATACTTACCTCAATTATGGCTTCAACTTCGACTCGTCTGCCCTGGGCTCTTTCTGTAATTCCGGACCAATTTCCTGGCTACCCAAGAGGAAACAGCGATGTTAGACTCAAGAGAGGGTGGATCCTGGCGAGATTAAGGCGAAGGGAGAAGCGGACACCTGTTGATGAGGATGATAATAAGATGGATGACTTCCGATCACGGATTTCCTACCAACGGGACTCTCGTCATAGACCACTGGTATTTTACCCACAAGCAAGCATACAAGGCCATCCCTCGTCCGCCATTCGTCAGATCATAACTCCGTACTCCTGCTTCCTGTTTTCAAGCAGAAGTTCAAACAGGAGTTACCCATATTACACAGGCTCCGACACCTGCCGCATGTGGCAGGGGCTACAGTTCATTATGGATTACAAAAGAAGACCCAGCCGTGATCTGCCCAACGATGCCTCTGTACCAGACGAACACAATGCATTTTATGCACGCTTTGACAAAACAACGTTCTCTGCGCAGAACAGCTGGCAGGTATATTCATTGTCTCCTCATCCCAGTTTGTAACTGCCACATGTTTTAAGATGACCACCATCATTCCTGTTCATTAAAACTCTAAGGCTTCATGCCACAATGACTACCGCCCTGTAGCTCTCAGTTCTGTAATCATGAAGTGCTTTGAGAGGCTGGTTATGGAACACATCAACTCAATCATCCCAGACACCTTGGACCCACTCCAATTTGCATACAGCCCCAACAGAAAACACAATCTCAATTTGACTCCACACTGCCTTCACCCGCTATATACGAGGAACACCTATGTGAGAATGCTGTTCATTGACTACAGCTCAGTGTTCAACACCATTGTCCCCTCCAAGCTTAAGACCCTGGGACTGAACACCTCCCTCTGCAACTGGATCCTGGACTTCCTGACTTGTCGACCCCAGATGGTGTGAGGGTAGGCAACATCAACTCCCATGCTGACCCTTAACACAGGGCCCCACGGGGTATATGCTTTGCCCCCCTCCCCCCCCTCCGGAACAACAACCTCTTCCTCAACGTCAGTAAGACCAAGGAGCTGATCGTGGACTACAGGAAATGGGGGGGGTCGAGCACGCCCCAATCTACATTGACAGGGCTGCAGTGGAGCAGGTCGATAGCTTCAAGTTCCTCTGTGTCCAAGTGACTAAGAATTTTAAATGGTCCACACACGCACACCGTCATGAAGAAGGTGCGACAGTGCCTCTTCCCCCTCAGGAGGTTGAAAAGGTTCTACAGCTGTACCATTGTGAGCATATTGATTGGCTGTATCACTGCTTGATATGACAATAACACCGCCCTCGATCGGATGGCGCTACAGAGGGGGGTGTGGACAGTCCAGTACATCACTGGGGCTGAGGTCCCTGCCGTCCAGAACCTCTATCAGGCGGTGTGAAAGGAATGCCAGAAAAATCGCTAGTCTCCAACCACTCAAACCATAGACTGTTTTCTTTGCTTCCGAACGGCATACGGGACCAATGCATCAAGTCGGACAGGAACAGGCTCCTGAACAGCTTCTATCCCTGTACCATAAAACTGCTAATTAGCTAACAAAATGGTTACATGGACTATCTGAGTTGACCTTTGTATTTTATTCTTATTGTTGCACTGTCTCTATGCACACTCAGTGCCCTACACACTATGTACACTGATACTCCAACACACACACAAACACTCCATTTGCTCACACAAATAATATGCACATACATTTATACTGACTTTACACACTCACATACAATCATCATATACGCTGCTGCTGCTACTCTTATATATCCTGATGCCTAGTCACCTTACCCCAAAACATATCTACCACTGTCTTTCCAGTATTCCTGCACATTGTAACTATGGTACTGGAAATGACCCTGTATATAGTATGCTTACTTACTGTTGTGTTCTTATTTATATATATTTTGTGTTTTTGTTTTATGTTATTTTTGTATTACATTGTTATTGATTACTGCGTGGTTGGGGTTAGAGCTGCAAGAAAGGCATTTCACTGTACTTGTGCATGTGACTTTATAACTTGAAACTTTCTTCAGCTTTTTACCAAAACAGGTGCGGGGAGTACTTTATTGTTTCAACTGCTGATTTCCGCTTTAACACCCTACTGCCGTAATAGGGAAAGTATTTTTCGCTCGACACAAATGTTGGCCTCTTTGGGATTGCATGCGGCGTTTGTTTTCATTGCCCCTGCCCTGCGCTGAGAAAAGCCCTGCTGTTGGTATATAGGACTAGTTGTTCCCCTGCTCCGAGCGCAGGCTCTCTCTTGCTCTCTCTTGCTCTGTCTCGCTGTCTCGCTCTCTCGTGTCCCTTAACATTGTTTGTTCAGCACACTTTCTAAGCGCTTAAAGAACAAACTCCTTTCTCCTCAAAGTTCTCTGTCTGTGTAACTATTTGAGCAAACATAACACTGAAGATGACATAGAGAAGAGGGTATGGGGAGTGGTAGCTAACAAAAGTGAAAACACAGAATAGAAGAAGAGAGAGGGAGGAAGCGAAAAGTCGTCGCTGCAAACAGTAGGCAATGCCAAGCCATCTAGAGTTACAATGGCATTTAAACCAAGCCTGCTATTTTGCGTTCCACACGTAGCCTTGCATACTTTTTGTAACACAGTAAACCCGCTGGCTCAAAAGATGGAGATGAGATGTTTAAATAGCAGGTGAAAATGGCAGGATGCTACTTCTCTAGTTCAACAATTCCAAGCACTCGAAGACTTCGAGGCTAATGCCAAGAACACCACCAAGGACACCAATTAAGCTTTTCAAAATGAGGCCCTAGATGTGTTTGGAGCAAGGTACTGTTGATTTCTGCCATTTTTCAAGGACAACTCCATCCATGCACTCTGAAATTGACCGTTTGACAGAGGCATGTCATTTTCCTATGATTAGAGGCCCTTGCTAGTGTGTCTAAGAGGACTTTCATTTAAGTGTCTGTCTGAAGTGCAGAACGGTGGCTAACAGTGTTGACAGTGTTGACAGGCTGACAGTGTTGACAGGCTGACAGTGTTGACAGGCTGACAGTGTTGACAGTGTTGACAGGCTGACAGTGTTGACAGTGTTGACAGGCTGACAGTGTTGACAGTGTTGACAGGCTGACAGTGTTGACAGGCTGACAGTGTTGACAGGCTGACAGTGTTGACAGTGTTGACAGTGTTGACAGGCTGACAGTGTTGACAGGCTGACAGTGTTGACAGGCTGACAGTGTTGACAGGTGCATATTGAACCTGGTCACACACACACACACAGCATATGTTTTACTATCCTTGTGGGGACCTGAAATTGATTTCCATTCAAAATCCTATTTTCCCTAAACCTTAACCTGAACCCCTAGCCCTAATTCTAAACCTATAGCATTTTTTTAAAACCTTAATTTAACTAGTCAAGTAATTTAAGAACAAATTCTTATTTTAAAATGACGGCCAAACCCTCCCCGAACCCGGACGGACGATGATGGGCCAATTGTGCGCCGCCCTATGGGACTCCCGATCACGGCCGGCTGTGAAACAGCCCGGGATCAAACCAGGGTCCGTAGTGACGCCTCTAGCACTGCGAAGCAGTGCCTTAGAGCGCTGCGCCACTCGGGAGTCCTGGGAGAAGTTCTTGTTTTAATATCCTTGTGGGGACTTGGGGATTTCTGGTACCCACGAGGATAGGAGCGGCAGGTAGCCTAGCGGTTAGAGTGTTGTAGTAGTATGGTGAGTACCTGAGCAAGACATTTAACCCTCATTTCTTCCAGGGGCGCTGTACTACTAGGACCCTGTAAAACAACACATTTCACTGCACCTATCTGGTGTATGTGACTAAACATTTTCTTGTTTTTTTAAATCAATTTTAGTAATACAATACAAAAGTACTGCTATCACCATACTTCTACTATGGTATGGTACTGCTATCACCATACTACTACAATGGTATGGTACTGCTATCACCATACTACTACTATGGTATGGTACTGCTATCACCGTACTACTACTATGGTATGGTACTGCTATCACCGTACTACTACTATGGTATGGCACTGCTACTCACTATGGTATGGCACGCTACTACTACTATGGTATGGCACTGCTATCACCGTACTACTACTATGGTATGGTACTGCTATCACCGTACTACTACTATGGTATGGCACTGCTATCACCGTACTACTACTATGGTATGGCACTGCTATCACCGTACTACTACTATGGTATGGCACTGCTATCACCGTACTACTACTATGGTATGGCACTGCTATCACCGTACTACTACTATGGTATGGCACTGCTATCACCGTACTACTACTATGGTATGGCACTGCTATCACCGTACTACTACTATGGTATGGTACTGCTATCACCGTACTACTACTATGGTATGGCACTGCTATCACCGTACTACTACTATGGTATGGTACTGCTATCACCGTACTACTACTATGGTATGGCACTGCTATCACCTACTACTACTATGGTATGGCACTGCTATCACCGTACTACTACTATGGTATGGTACTGCTATCACCGTACTACTACTATGGTATGGTACTGCTATCACCGTACTACTACTATGGTATGGCACTGCTATCACCGTACTACTACTATGGTATGGCACTGCTATCACCGTACTACTACTATGGTATGGCACTGCTATCACCGTACTACTACTATGGTATGGCACTGCTATCACCGTACTACTACTATGGTATGGTACTGCTATCACCGTACTACTACTATGGTATGGTACTGCTATCACCGTACTACTATGGCTGACCCTCTAAAACAACACATTTCACTGCACTTATGTGACAAAACATTATTTTTTTATATACAAGCATAAGCACACACACATTCATGGACAAATTTAAACCAAGTAACAGCCCCAGATTTATACAAAGCACTTCTCTTTAGCCTATATATCAACTGTACAGTCTCTGCTGTGGATGGTGAAGGCAGCCTACTACTGATCAGTGTTCTGTTGTTGTGTTCCATGTTGGGTGTGATCCTGCCCCAGTCCCACTGCTCCTAGATCAGTGTATTGACAACCTTGATGCTATCCTGAGGGGAACACTATGAAGCACGCTAGATCTACTCAGGCATGTCTAAAGTTAGCCAGCTTCAGTTAGCATTCCTGAAGGATTAGTTCTGAAGGATTGGTTGCCATAGAAATGTACCTGGCTAAAGGTGAGCCACTTTCGTGCTACCGGTTATACCGAGTTAAACTCAGACTTGACCAAAGTTAACTGACTAACTCCTCAAACGACATTTGTAGGTTAAACGCTGAGCTGTCTTCTGCAGCTGCTGAGGGTCTACCACTCATAACAACAAGAGAATCGCAAGGGTTTAAGTTTGTTTTGCCACACAAACAAGACCCGACTTAACCCTGTTTGTGTCTTTGACTGTGTACACATGATCATTTGTCCCCCCCCCACTGAGGTCAGTGCTTGGACGTGTTGCCCCAGTCAGCACGCCCAGCTCATTCCTTTTTGATATGTCAATCACAGGGATGGCTGGGAAGCGGAGAGATACGCGGTGGGCTGTGTGGGGGAGGTGTGTGTGTTGGGGTTGTAGGGGTCTGGTGCCTGTGAGATACGCAGCAGACCCCTTCAGGCACAAAGGACAGCGAGGGCCATTCAGTTTTAATGTGTGTGTGTGTGTCCATAATGTGTGTGCAATGATGGGGGTGAACACAGAGACTGTTGTACTGTGTGTCTGTGCATGAATGGAGCACACAAACCATACAATTCACTGCACAGTCTTGCAATCAATGGTGGATTGTAAAACATGGTCTCTGCAATAGTAACATTGTGTTAAAGTAAAGCAATTTACCTGGGATTGATTGGGAGACATAGGCTAGCAGCTTCAACTAGGACAAAAGCAAATTGCTTGGTCACTAATTGGCATGCCTAGCTTAGTAATAGGTGGTGTCAGGTGTCACACATACCTAATGTTGAGAAAGGGAGTACATGGGAGTTTGTTTCCTACTTCCGGTTCAAAAGGGAAAACGGAGAGTCATTAATTATAATGGAACCCCTGAGCTATAAATTATGCAACAAATGTCTTTCTCATTTTCATACAAGTCATAGGCTCAATCAAATGAATGACTCCTTGAAATTAGAAGAAATTCTATGTCCCCCTGCAATCGACAAAACCATCTTACAAAGGCCTACAATGTGAGTGTATGGCACTTACAGGCCTATAGCATCAAACTGTTGCGAATAACTGTTGAAGTCGGCTTCTGCATCTAAGCTTGTCAGGTCCAGTGCTCACAGCCAGATCAGGGTCCTATTCATTAGGAACCAAACAGAAGCAAACAGTCCGAAATGGGGAGGGAGGCGAGGGACTACCTGAAATTGTCCATTGTTTACGTTTGTTTGAGCTTTCATTACAAAACGTTTTCCAATGGTACGATATGTACTATTGAATTCGACCAAGATATCAGTTCCTCCGTGGTCTACTGAGTAACATGGAAGAGACGCTCACCTGCTGTGTGGGACGCTCCAGTCCTCATTTATATTTCATAAGAACGTGGGCAGGCAGGGGGGCTCAGCTGGGGACAAATCAGTCTCATCATCCCACCTTATGATTGTCCCTCCTTCCTTCCTGCTTTATTCTGTCAACTCCTCTTTCAATGTTCTCTTTGTTAGTTAGCTCATCTGGGAAGGGAAGGGACTTGTAACGTTTACATTTGAGGTTCTCTCTCTCTTCCACTTGCGAAGTCATAGCAAAGGGATTAGGAATTGAGTGTTAAAGTGGTTTCTTCTGTCGGGGATGATACCCGAGCTGGGTTTGTGTGACGCAAAGACAAAGTGATTTGTTCATTGATGAGGGCTGGTGATTTTTCGGTTTTGTTTTCTACACAAGGTGTCTCAGAGTACGAGTGCTGTTCTAGGATCAGATCCCAACTGTCCGTATAATCATATTCACTATAATCTAAAAGGGATAACTGATCCTGGATCAGTACTCCTACACTGAGACGGTTTGTGAATACTTGCCTCGGGCTCGGTATAACTGTCAGGGGTTGTGAGGGATGATAATTATTTTGTTTTGGTTCTACTGAGAGACTCTCTTAGCTCTTGCTTGGAAGAAAGGGAGGGGGGGGTTAGACAAAGGTTAAAGGGTTGTTTCAACCAAATGATCTGTTGTCATCTGACCACATCCATGCCCTTATGCCATTTGACCCAAAACCCCAAACATGAAGCACTGTGTCTCATACTTTCTCTCTCCCCCTTTCACTCTCTGTATTCCAGCTTTCACTCGCGGATGAACAGAGCGAAGTGACACGGAATGGCTTTGAGTCCAAAGAGCTGCAGTACTTGGTCCAGATCTACTGCCAGGTATGACAGAGTAATCCCCCGGGTGCTGTGATATGCTGCAGTGTCATACTCACTCTATCAGTGCTCTCTCATATACATTTGCACACACACTTGCACACAAACCCACACACTCTCACAGACACACAGTCACATGGAAAATCGTTGTCTTTTGAATCTTGTCACACACCAAATGATGAACGCCCAATACTGTAAATCATACCCAGCACACCCCTCTGTTAGCTAGTAATGTTACGGGATTGGCTTATTTTTCATTTTTCTGAAAACACTTTCGGTCATGATTGTAGAATCTTAGTTGCGGGAACGGTGAAGCTGGAACAACCAAACTACTCAACAGAAAGGTCAGATTGGTGATAAGGGTCTCGTGGGAAAGGAGAGTGACAGGGAAATGATGCCGTTTGGCCTTATCCACAATGTTCACAAGGTGTTGAGTAGCAACAAAACACACAACTTGAAAAAGACGTCTGGCATACCATCCGAATCTTCTCCTTGGCAATTGATTATCCTCTCATCAGAGACCTAGCGAAGCAATTCAATAAAACCCTTGCCCAATTTCATCGTCTATTGATCAAAATGTTTTTTTAAAAACGTTTAACTTGGCTGTTTCTCCTAAATTTAACATGTAGGACATCTCTAGGGACTTCCTAGTTTAAGGTTCACTGAAGACCTGCCTTCCATTTTACTGAATTCCATTTTCTTAAGCTCACATGTGCTTTCCAGTTCCCACAATTGCGCACAGGTCCCACACAACCCAGTAGCTCCGGTCTCACCCCTTCCACTGACTCACTCGATTCAGGTTTCACACATTTTTCCTCTAGATCATATTCCATTTGCATGACCTTGGCAATGCCACGGAAAACGGGTGTCTCTGTCCTTGGAAATTCCATCTTTCCTTGGCTTGGTGTTGGAAAGGGGAGCTGAAACTGCTGCACTGTTCCATATATAAGGGGGGAAAGGAGGGTGAACAATTGGCCCAGAGCCACCCTCTTAGTACAGAGAGCGGAGGAGAAAGAATCCAGCCTGCAGGATAGATCGCTTTAGTTCCACAGACTAGTAAGGGAACAGACAAACAAAGGAACTGACTGGAAGTCCCAGTGTCTGAAAGTGGGACAAAGCTACTGTAGCTCACCAAGTACTATACGGAGCCCTACACAAATATTTCTACAGTCCTGATTCCCTCCTGGTTATCCCCTTATGGCTGCACTAGGATCAGTGGGGCTGGTCGATGCTCTGCAGTCACAGTCACTCCAGCCCTGGCCCCAGTTCAGAGGGTTCTTTCTGGGTCAAATCAAAGCAACCAAGTTTTTTTTTCTCCCTTGTTCTGGAACTGGGGTTTTGAGGTTTGCAATCACTCTTGTGAGTCGAAAAAGAAACGGTGAAGCAACTGGATGGAAAATAGGAAGACAGGAGTAGCTTTGAATGCGATGATGAGCTGAGGGCAAAGTTAATTTGGTTTGCACTTATACCACTGGTTTTGTCATCTGTAGACGGCTTCTGAAGCATATTCCACCATTTTCTTTCTTTGATATAGATGATGGTAAGTGCATGGTGATGGTAAGTGCAGGGAAATTGACCAATTCCATGTTGGGAGCACGTACCTTTGACTTTCCTTCTGGAGAACAAAAGAAAGAGGGGATAGGAAGAGAATAGAAAATAAAGGGTGGGAAGATAGGACAGGAGTGGAGAGATGTGTAAAGGGGGTGACCCACAGAAATGCAGGTTTGTGTTGTCCTTTCAGAGATGAATGTGGCCGGAGGCTGTAAGCCAGCCATCGAGAAGACTGCCTGGATGAGGGATAGTTACCACACACTGGGGACATGGGCATTGGACCAGGGAGCAAGAAGAGAAAAGGGGGGACAAGACTGGCCATCGGAGATAAAACACATGGCCTGCTAAATGGGCTATAACTGGGAATGATTCTGCATTTTGATAAGCTTGCAGTGTGTCCATCTTCTGCTTGAAATTCAGTAGGTCCTTGAAATGTTGCCTTTTTTTGCCAACCTGGAAGTGGCTATGGCTAATAGAGTTATGGATAATTATTTGTCAGCCCATAAAGGGGGACTGTTGGAAGCTTGTCTTCCAGAGCCTGGATACACAGTACTCTGATCTGACAGAGCTTTCAGAAGTATTAACCCCAACTGCCACCATCACCATCCTCAACCTTTCTCCATTTCCACTCTTCCTTCTCCTCCTTTGCTCCCCACGACTTTCTCAGCCCATGAGCTACATTATCCCCAGGATAAATTCTAAAAGAACCTGTTCCTGGTGCTGACCAACGGCCTGTCCCAAATTGCACCCTGTTCCCCATAGGGACATTGCCCGAGGCTAACATCACAACTCGGCACCCTTTCATTTAGATTTTTTTTTAAACATGGATGGCTTTGTCAATCGCCAGCCGGCCCCGATGTCTGTTAAGAGTTAACGTATGGATCTGTGTGAATTATCGAGTTCTTGTGTTGTACTCCCAAAATAGCCTCGGCGAATTGGTGACTTCATAAATGGATTCCAAACTTCGCTATCCAGGCCAGCACAGTTAAAGTGTGAGTTCAGTGAGCTTCAATGGCAACATATTTAGGAGCTGTTCCATTCTGTGTGGCATGGTGCCTGTTGGATTTACTCACAATACTAATAAAACAAGTGATTACCCCACCGCATATGTTTCTGGTTTGATTAATAGCAGTACATCCAATATTATAAAATATTTTATTTTTCACTCAATGTTCTGTAGTAGATTCAGGGAACATCGTCCATTGAGGGAGATCCCTCTTTCAGGTTAAAATGGCCCCCCGTGTTGAAATTGAAGGATATAATGTCCACCTCTCTTAATTCCACCAGATTTGACCCCTCTTAGTAATCCCAGCCATTTAGATTCATCCCCCCTCCATCCATCCATCCATCCACCATCCCTTCGTCTGTTTTTTAGCACTGCCTCACATTGGCAGACTGGTGCTCTGCTTGGGGCAACCACAACCAAACTACAACCATACAAATGGCTGGTCCCTGTCCCCCAGTGGAGTGTTCTGTGGGGAGTCACCCTATCAAGCTTTTTATCCAACCCTGCTCAAACACACCTGGATCTTGATAAGCCGATCTGTTATCGTCACAGCCGTGTATATTCCCCCTCAAGCCGATACCACGACAGCTCTCAAGGAACTACACTGGACCTTGTGCAAACTGGAAACTGCAAATCCCGAGGCCGCATTTATTATTGCTGGGGACTTTAATATAGCAAACTTAGGAAAACGCTACCGAAGTTCTATCAACACATCGCCTGTAGTACTCGCGCTTCAAAAACTCTCGACCATTGTTACTCTCCCTTCCGGGATGGCTATAAGGCGCTCTCCTGCCCTCCCTTTGGCAAAATCAGATTACGACTCCATTTTGCTTCTCCCTTCCTATAGGCAGAAACTCTTAACAGGAATTACAAATGCTAAGGTCTATTCAACGCTGGTCTGATCGGAATTTTCCACGTGGACTGTAAAATGTTCCGGGTTGTCTCTGAGAATAACATTTACGTATACACTGACACGGTGACTGTGTTCATTAGGGAGTGTATAGGGGATGTTGTTCCCACTGTGACAATTAAAACCTATCCAAACCAAAAACTGGATAGAAGACAAAACTAAAAGTGTGAACCACCACATTTAACTACAGCAAGGTGATGAATACACCAGTCCAGTTATGCCCTCGATAAGGAAATCAAAGAGGCAAATCGTCAGTACAGATACAAAGTGGAGTCGCAATTCAACGGCTCAGACATGAGATGTATGTGGCAGGGACTCCACAAATTACGCATTATATAGAGAAAACCGGCCGTCGCGGACATCGACGCCTTGCTCCCAGACAAGCTTAACATCTTCTTTGCCCACTTTGAGGATAACACAGTGCCACTGACACGGGCCACTGCCGCAAGCCTACCGCCATCCCTAGCCACATCCTCGGAACATGCGCAGACAAGCTGGTTGGAATGTTTACGGATATATTCAATCTCTCCCTATCCCAGTTTGATGTCCCCACTTGCTTCAAGATGCCTACTATTGTTTCTGTACCCAAGAAAGTGAAGGTAACTGAACAAAATTACTATCTCCCTGTAGCACTCACTTCTGTCATCATGAAGTGCTTTGAGAGACTACTTAAGGATCATGTCTCCTTTACCTTACCTGACACCCTAGACCCACTCTAATTTGCATACCGCCCCAATAGATCCACTGAGTATGCAATCCACATGGTACTGCACACTGTCCTATCCCATCTGGTCAGGAGGAATACCTATGTAAGAATGCTGTTCATTGAGTACAGCTCAGCCTTCAACACCATAGTACCCTCCAAGCTCATTATGAAGCCCGGGGCCTGAACCCCGCTCTGTGCGACTGGGTCCTCAACTTCCTGATGGGCCACCCCCAGGTGATGAAGGTAGGCAACAACACCTCCACTATGCTGATCCTCAACACAGGGGCCCTACAAGGGTGTGTGCTCAGCCCCCTCCTGTACTCCCTGTTTACCCATGATTGCGTGGCCACACACGCTTCCAACTCAATCATCAAGTTATCAGACGACAACAGTGGTAGGCCTGATTACCAACAACGACGAGAGCGTTGTGACATGAAAATAACCTCTCCCTCAATGTCAACAAAATGAAGGAACTGATCGTGGACTTCAGGAGACAGCAGAGGGAGCACGCATTCACATCAACGGGGCCACAGTGGAGAAGGTGAAAAGCTTCAAGTTCCTCAGTCACTGACAGTACACATCACTGACAATCTGAAATAGTCCACCCACACAGTGTGGTATAGTAGGAGCAACAGCGCCTCTTCAACCTCAGGAAGCTGGCTTGGCCCCTAAGACCCTCACAAACCTTTACAGATGCACCATTGAGAGCATCCTGTCGGGCTGTATCACCGCCTGGTACGGCAACTGCACCGTCCGCAACCATAGGGCTCTCACCGGAAGCCCACTGCCTGCCCTTCAGGACAACTACAGCACCCGGTGTCAAAAGAAGGACAAGAAGAACATCAAGGACCTGAGCCACTGCCTGTTCACTCCGCTATAATCCAGAAGGTGAGGTTGGTGCAGCAAAACTGGGACTGAGAGACTGAAAAACAGCTATCTCAAGGCCATCAGACTGTTAAATAGCCATCACTAGCCGACCTCCACCCAGTACCCTGCCCTAAACTTAGTCACTGTAACTAGGCGGCTACCATCCGGTAACTCATCCCTGCACCTTAAATGATGCTGCCCTATGTACATAGACATGGAACACTGGTCACTTTAATAATGGAACACTGATCATTTTAATCATGTTTACGTAATGTTTTACTGATTTCATATGTACTATATATACTGTATTCTAGTCAAGGCCATCCTTTTTAATTTTTGCTGTACAGTATACTATTCTATCCACGTATTCTTCAATTATACTATATTTTCTATCCACATACTGTCCATAATGTCTATACATCCTAGTATTTCTTAATTCCTTTATTTTACCTTTAGATTTGTGTGTTTTGTTAGATATTACTGCACTTTTGGAGCTAGAGAAACAAGCTTTTCTCTACACTGCAATAATATCAGATTAACATATGTATGGATGCAATGCAATTTGATTTGAGCAGCTGATCATTTCTTTACAATATGGTGTGTTCGAGTTGGGCTGGAGCAAACGCCTGCATACCCAGTAGCTCTCCTGGACTCTCCAGGAGGAGGGTTGGCCACCCTGCAACATTACAATTATAGCCAAATACTTTTTGTCTTTTTATAAAATAATTCCCTCATTCAATGAACCAGGGATCCAACGGCTACGGTGTGCGAGGTAGTTAACCTAAGATGTTTATCTGTTTGAGAGGTTAAAATAATCAGTGTTCTTGAGAGATCTTGACAGCATAGGAGTTACTTATCAATTAGGCCATTCTAAGAATTTATTTTTTACTTTGTCCAAATTGCATGGCTGGTATTGAATAGAGGAGAATCCGAGTCAATTTTGAGAGCTTGAGAGCTTGTTTTACATCCAGAGTTGCAGCATTGGTTTCATCAACTGCGCTCCCGTATCCGTTTTGGCCATTTGTGGTTATACACGATTGCCGGTGGAAAGTTATTTGAGGACATGACAATGACATTAATGTATGCTAAACAGTTAACTAGTCAGAACTAGCCAAACTACACTATGTTTTGAATTGGCTATCGTCATCGTCGTCCCCATCCCCCCCACTGGAACACACGCAGGTGATGCACACACTATGACTTTTCCAGGATTTTCATTGATGACCAAAAACTATAACTGGGAAAATGATTAAAGTAATTGTTTGATATTGTGATTTTTTTATTTGTCCATGTAATCTGCCTGTCCAACAATGAGTTTGTTTTACTTGCCCGGGCAAGCGGACAGCGTTAATGTCGAGCCCTGCCCCCTCTCTGATCCCCCTAGTAAAAGCATAGAGCTCCTCTCCTGTCACCCCGTCTCAGCGGTGGATTCTGAATTAGGGCGTGAGGGGTATCTGTTACCAGGCTAGTAAAGGGCTGATGCACCTCCTCTGTCTTTGGAAACGTTCTCTCTCCTCTCTTTCCCACTGGCTGACTCTCTTGTTTTTCCGCAGGGCCGGAACTGGATTGTGAAGCGCAGCTATGAAGATTTTCGTGTCCTGGATAAGCACCTGCACCTCTGCATATACGACCGCCGCTTCTCGCAGCTGCCGGAGCTGCCTCGATTCGACAGTCTGAGTGATCGCGCCGAGGTAAGACGCCTGGTCTCAGTACAGCCGATGTGCCACCCCTCCCAACACCCCTATATCACCATTCAGATGGTCTCTCCCAGTCTCTAGTCTCCCACTTTGAATGCCACCTCAAAGCTTCTGACTGCAAGGACTATATTATGCCCTTCAGGGTTATACATGATAACGGTTTAGGGTTCAGACAGAAACCAGAGGAAAAATACAGGGCTCACTTCAGAACAGTTTTGCGACCGTTTCCATGCTAGAGTGAAATACCAGTACAATGTCCATGTCGTTTTTGCTTGTTTTACAAACTCCTGCCTAGGTCTTTGTTGCAGGCTGATTCATGGCCTAAATGAGTGAAAGTGTCCAATTGTGCTGTCTCTGTGTTTACGCGTTTCGAAAGCCTCTCCATCACCGCTGAGCTGTGACGGGAGCTTTCGCTCTCTTACACCCTCCCTCTCTCTTACACTTTCCCCTCTCTCTTACACTTTCCCCTCCCTTTCTCTTACACCCTCCCTCTCTTTTCCCCCTCTCTTTCCCTCTCTCTTTCCCCTCCCTCTCTCTTATACCCTCCCTCTCTCTTTCCCCTCTCTTTTCCCCTCTCTTTTCCCCCTCTTTCCCCTCCCTCTCTCTTACACCCTCCCTCTCTCTTTTCCCTCCCTCTCTCTTTCCCCTCTCTTTTCCCCTCTCTTTCCCCTCCCTCCCTCTCTCTTCCCCTCCCTCCCTCTCTCTTTCCCCTCTCTTGAACACACACTCACTCTTAACAGTAGTTTTCACAGCGAAAGCCCACTTGAACTGTGGCATATCTTCACAACTAAATCGATGGCCTTTGAAGTTTGGAGTGGCTGTTAATGCCTACCTTTTTATGATCCTTCAGTCCATGGGGGAAAAAAAGGCCCTAATACTCCTAAATAGAGACTCCCACGGAGGTAGGCTGACTAGGCACCACTTTATGTCTGCATCCCAAATGGCACCCTGTTCCCTTCATAGTGCACTACTTTTGACCAGAGCTCTATTGGCCGTTCTCAAAAGTAGTACACTATATAGGGTGCCATTTGGGATGCAGGTCGTCCGGTCCCCAGTGTAATGGGAAACACTGGGAGGCCCGGGCGGTATGTTGACTAATCACAGGAGGTCAGATTACTACGCCCACAATGAAAGCATGGGTCCTTCAGTAGTGGAATGTTCAGCACGAAACAGGACTAGTACAACAGGTTGTTAGGGTTTTCACAAAATAAGGCTGAGGAAATAGGCCTACCTCAGTCGTGATTGGTTGAATATGTTGTCGGTCCTTTCGGTTTAAACTGTGTCTGCGGCTGCTGGGACAAATAATAGCGGAGAGTGAGCGTCTAGTAATTTCAGACAGCCCAGCTTTACAAATAGTTTTTCGGGAGGCTGCGTGCTCAAACTGTCATTGTCTGATTGTAGCTTTCAGGCATTTAATACAGAGGTTCTTACAGAATGAATTGTTGTACGGGAAAATTGGCTTCAATTGAAATGTCACGAACAGTATTGTCCAGGGGCTGATTTGCCGCTCCCTCAGTTTGGTACCTAGCTACCGCAGTTATTTGGGTAGTCTTAGCCTAACTAGTATGTTAACCATCATATTGCCTGCTCATTACAATACACAATGGCCACTGTTGTGCAGGCCAGTACATGGAGCTCTAAATTGCCTGGTCGAAATGAGTTGACATTAGCTCACACAATGTCTTCCATGACTCATTAAGTCTAAGACCTGAAAAGAGTTGGTCCGAATATTCTGCGAAATCAGGAGACTTACTGCTAATCAACTAATCCGTCTCCCTATTGATTCCGTTGGCCAGCCGGTCGTTCCCCCCCCCTCCGTCCCTCTAAGGCCTCCATGTTGTGCTTGGCTTTACTCTTGTTTTACCCTATGTTCTCTAGTCTTTGTCTTTCTGGAGAGTCTTGGCCCTCTTTTGGCCGTGTTTGCTTGACACTCGAGGAAGGAGGACTAAGGAGAGACACTGGCGGCGGCGCAAATGGTACCATATTCCCTACATAGTGCGACACTTTTGATCAGAGCCCTGGTCAAAAGTAGTGCACTGTATGAGGACTATGGTGCCATTTGGGGCGCATACACACACTGTCTGGCACACACAGGGGAAGGCTCACTCTTGGATTAGTGCGCTGAATAGGACAAGTCTTGTGGGAAGCGCCAGGGTATTCATCACCAACAGTAACCAACAACTGCAGCACAACAAGGAAAGCATCCATGTCATCAGAGAAAAGCTTTCCTTACCCACCCTGGCTTATTATAGCCCAGACCAGAGCGTTCATGGCCTTCCTTCTCTGCTGCTCTGCAAAGCAAGCCCTCTATACAGAAGCCTACTTTACCCTCCAAATCAAGTGCTTAGTATTGTAGCACTGTTGGCACTCGTTTCATTTCTTGGAAGTTTGGGGCTTTCTTTTTGGCATTCTTTTTGTCCCAGGCTAACCCGTTTTTATCATTTAGGCAAAACGTGGTGTCCACTTCAACGTTCTGTACTCTCCCTCTCTGCAACGTTTGACGTTTGACGGATGAGGGTTGTTTAGGGAAATGTTTGATTTATCCTGAGATCCGTTTAAATGTTGTCAGCTTCGTCTTCATTGAGCTCCCTCAAGGTGACGTGTGGCCTTCATGACATTTTTGAACAGATCTGATAGCTCATTTAACCATTGTTTGGACTGGTTAGTGCCACAATGAAGACTCAAATAAAATAAAAAACATATTTTTTAAAACCCAGGCATGCTTTGTCATTTACACATCTTATTATCTTCCACATATATATCTTTCACATATCTTCAACGGTTCCTCTTGGCCAGATTTGTCCTGGCTGTGGGTTTAGTTAGGGTTAATCTGGTTATACATATTTACATTTATGTTGTACTGTTGGTGCCACATCTTGTGGAAAGAAAACAAAGGCTCGGAGGCTGTGGGACTTTTAAAACCAGTGCTGAAGTGGCAGTGTCATGTACATGTCATCAGATTGTGCCCCATTCGGCCCCTTCCTCTGGGCTACAACACATGGCTTCTGTGGGTGTGTTGGTCGTCCCTGGCCTGATTGGGTTCGCACGGTGCCAGCTCATGTACTGGAATCGATGTGGCAGGCAGCGGCCTAGAACCTCCGGGAGAGAAAGAGAGAGGGTCATGAGAGGGCCCCACGTCTGGCCCTGTGCCCACTACTTCAATGGTCTCTGCTCTAACCTCTTCTCCCTACTCTAATTTCTTGTCTCCTATAATCTCTCTCTATCCCTTCCTCTTCTCCTAACCTCTTCTGTCCTCCCCTAACCTCTCATTTCCTCTGCTCTGCTTTCCTATCATCTCTCCTTTCTCATCTCCTCTTTCCTTTCCTCTAACCTCACTTAGTCCTCGCCTCTCTTTGGGTTCAGTTCTCTAACCTCTACCTGTCCCCACTTTTCCTCTCTCTTCTCTTCCCTTATTTAACCTCTCTCCTCTTCCCTTATTTAACCTCTCTTCTCTTCCCTTATTTAACCTCTCTCCTCTTCCCTTATTTAACCTCTCTCCTCTTCCCTTATTTAACCTCTCTTCTCTTCCCTTATTTAACCTCTCTCCTCTTCCCTTATTTAACCTCTCTCCTCTTCCCTTATTTAACATCTCTTCTCTTCCCTTATTTAACCTCTCTTCTCTTCCCTTATTTAACCTCTCTTCTCTTCCCTTATTTAACCTCTCTTCTCTTCCCTTATTTAACCTCTCTTCTCTTCCCTTATTTAACCTCTCTCCTCTTCCCTTATTTAACCTCTCTCCTCTTCCCTTATTTAACCTCTCTTCTCTTCATCTCCTCTCTAATTGGCCTCCAGTGGAGTGTTTGATTCCCTCTGCTAGGCGCTCACCAGTCACTCTTTCCTTTTGCCCTTTCTCTCTCTCATGCGGTCTTTTTCTCCTCTCTATTTGTCTCTCTATCTCTCTCGCTCTCTCAATTCAGTTATTTCTGTAGTCATCACAGACGCTATTCCCTCTTGAGATTCTTTAACTTGATCTAACAATGACTTTTGATGGTGACAGAGACACACGTATGTTGTTGCCTACTGTATCTCACTCACATGAGGTTTTCACACTGTCTCTCTATTCTTGTATTGTCCTAGCCTTTATAGAATATGGAACATGAAGGACCGCCACAGACCAATAAAATCTCCTGGCCATCTTTTGTGCATTACTCAAGAAGTCGCCTCAAAAAAATAGAAACAACCTTCATTTCAGTATCATTAGGATTGACTGCATTATGAGCTCAGTCATTCTGGCTCATGCTCATTGAGATGTGTTTATCCTGCCTGAGAGCAGCTGAAGTGTTTTGGAACGCCCATTATGCCTCTAAAGTACTGTGGTACCCTCCTACAGTACTAGAGGTGCTGACAAACTCATTGAGCTCGCACACATGCACACTTTCCAATTTTCTCTCACACAAATGATTTGACTCGTCCTCTCTCCTTACTCTCTCTCGCTCTCTCACTCACACGCGCACACTTTTGTGTGTTTACTGCTTCCTGTCCAGAAGTAGTACATCACCTTGGTGAAAGGAACACACAATTACAGTGAAACCTAAAAACAGCTCACTCAATGACAACTACTAGCTTGTGAAGCACAGACTAAAAGCCATTTCTCTGACTCCCGCCTCACACTGAAACACATTTGTAGGACTGTGAGTAGAGTAGTCATTGGCAGACCATGGGCAATTCAGTTTTGCATATGGCATATAAGTTGTGTATATATTTTAGTAGTGCAAGCGAAAAAAAGGCATTGCACAAAACAAATATTTGTGTTCCGCTGACATCAAATGTATTACCATGGGTCCCCTGAAAATCATTTGCCCTGCTTAAAAAGGAGAGTGCTTCTTGTTTTTGATTGGTTGCAGATGTAAACGCACTTAGCAGCCTCATTGGGTTGAGTTAAATTGAAACTGTATACTCCCCTGGTGGTAGGCAGATACGCAACCAGAGTTGATTTCTTTCGTTAATGGCCTCTTGATTGGATACATTTCCCTGAAGAGTCTGCCAGCCTGACGGCCATGATAATACTGATGATAATTCCACTTAAAGTCTATGATACCTTTTGTTATTTAGTTTTGTTCGTGTATTTCCAGTTAGGAGGCCACCTATCTGATTTAGGATCAGCTCTACTTAGCAAGTATAGCCTAATGCCAGCCTCACCCATCATGTACACAACAACCACGCTGTCTCTGGATCAGTTGTAAAGACCACGCAAAGTGGCCGCACAGGATTCGCATACACTACCTATAGCTGTAGGTCAATCGACACCACTCTGTAGAGCTACAGTGACAGAAGGGTGTTGTGTGGTTTTATATAGGTGTTTTACACATGGTCTGTTTCTGGTTTCCTCTCACAGGCAGTTTCCCAGATGCTGATGGCTTACCTCTCCCGCCTCACAGCTATCGCTGACAACAAGATCAACTGTGGGCCTGCCCTCACATGGATGGAGGTGAGCTTCTGTCTGGGTTTATGTCTATCAATCTCCCACTCTACACAAATACACTACACATAAAACAGTTTTCCATTTTCTCTCTCTTTTGAACACAGCTTATCAGCTTACTGCTCTTCATTCCTTAATCACCTATTTATTTATATATATATATATATATATAAAATATATATATATAATTAAACTTTAATTTAACTAGTTCAGAACAAATTCTAATTTACAATGACGACCTACCCCAGCCAAACGCGGATGACGCTGGGCCAATTGTGCGCCTCCCCATGGGACTCCCAATCACAGCCGGATGTGATACAGCCTGTATTCGAACCAGGGATAGTGATGCCTCTTGCACTGAGATGAAGTGCCTTACACACACTAGAACCGTAACTCACCAACCCAGTGTAACCTGTCTACATTGATAGACAGTAAATATGACACTACCTTGACTGTGTGTGTGTGTTTTCCAGGTTGATAACAAAGGCAACCACTTACTGGTCCACGAGGAGTCCTCCATCAACGTGCCCGCCATCGCCGCCGCCCATGTCATCAAACGCTACATCGCCCAGGCCGCCGACGAGCTCTCCTTCGAGGTGACAGGGAGAGTTGACACACATTTAGACAATCATGCACACACACTCACATGGACATACAGTACATTCAGAAAGTATTTAGACCCCTTTTTCCACATTTTGTTACTTTACAGCTTTATTCTAAAATATATTTTTTCCCCCTCATGAATCTACACACATAATGACAAAGCAAAAACAGGTTTGTAGAAATGTTTGCAAATCCATTAAAAAATGTCAAATGAAATATCATATTTACTTAAGTATTCAGACCCTTTACTCAGTACTTTGTTGAAGCACCTTTGGAAGTGGTTAATGCCTTCAGTCTTATTGGGTTTGACTCTACAAGCTTGGCACCTGCATTCGGGAAGTTCCTCCCGTTCTTCTCTGCAGATCCTCTCAAGCTCTGTCAGGTTGGATGGGGAGCGTTGCTGCACAGCTAATTTCAGGTCTCTCCAGAGACGTTCGATCGGGTTCAAGTCCGGGCTCTGGTTGGGCCACTCAAGGACATTCAGAGACTTGTCCCGAAGCCACTCCTGCGTTGTCTTGGATGTGTGCTTAGGGTCGTTTTCCTATTGGAGGTGAACCTTCGCACCAGTTTCATCAAGGATCTCTCTGTACTTTGCTCCATTCATCTCTCCCTCGATCCTGACTAGTCTCCCAGTCCCTGCCACTGGAAAAACATCCCCACAGCATGACGCAGCCACCACCATGCTTCACCGTAGCAATGGTGCCAGGTTTCCTCCAGATGTGACACTTGGAATTCAGGCCATAAAGTGAAATCTTAGTTTCATCAGACCAGAGAATCTTGTTTCTGGTCTTAGTCCTTTAGGTGCCCTGTCATGTGCCTTTTACTGAAGGGTGGCCTCCGTCTGGCCACTCTACCATAAAGGCCTGATTGGCAGGGAGCTGCAGAGATGGTTGTCCTTCTGGAAGGTTCTCCCATCTCCACAGAGGAACTCTGGAGCTCTGTCAGAGTGACCATCTGGTTCTTGGTCACCTCTCTGACCAAGGCCCTTCTCCCCTGATTGCTCAGTTTGGCCATGTAGTCAGCTCTTGGAATAGTCTTGGTGGTTTCAAACTTCTTCCATTTAAGAATGATGGAGGCCACTGTGTTTTTGTGGACCTTCAATGCTGCATACATTTTTTGGTAGCCTTCCCCAGATCTGTGCCTTCGCGCAATTCTGTGTTGGAGCTCTACGGACAATTCCTTCGACCTCATGGCTTGGTTTTTGCTCTGACATGCACTGTCATCTGTGGGACCTTATGTAGATGTACTATCAATTGATTTGACCACAGGTGGACTCCAATCAATTTGGAGACAGGATACACCTGAGCTCAATTTCGAGTCTCATAGCAAAGGGTCTAAGTACTTATGTAAATACATTATTTCTGTTTTTTTAAATAAATAAATTAGCAAACATTTTGCTTTGACAGTATGGGGTATTGTGTGAGATTGGTTAGGGGGAAAAAACAATTTATTCAATTTTAGAATAAGGCTGGAACGTAACAAAATTTGGAAAAAGTCAAGGGGTCTGAATACTTTCCGAATACACGGAGATGTCATGGATGAATGGATGTTCTTGTATGCGGTAATAAATAATCGTATGTATTATATGAGAACGTTTATTTTTGCGGTATGGACGCCATGACTGGTTATCTGCATCATATTTACTCTTATACAGACGCCTCAATACATTGTTCCTAGGGTGGTGTTTCTCCATTTCTCTTTTCATACACTACATCTGATTCTACATCTAATTATTATGTGGAAATACATTCTGATGCAGTTAGTGGTTCCCAAACTTTTCTTAGCAAGGTACCCCTAATAATATCCCCTCTATAGTATGGGTTAGTTAGTATGTAGTTTCCCCTCAAAAGTATTCACAGCATGACTTGATCCAGCTATCCCCGCTTTCTTCTTCTCTCTCCCCCTTTCCCCTTCTCCTCTCTCTCTCTCCACTGACAGGTTGGGGACATCGTGTCTGTTATTGACATGCCCCCCAAAGAGGACACCACGTGGTGGAGGGGCAAGCACGGCTTTCAGGTTGGTGGCACACACACACACACACACTGTGTCTCAGTCTAGAATCTGGGGTTGATAAGTTGCATACAGATGGCTTGGCATCCACATCTACTGATCTACGATCGACTCCACAAGGCCAGGATTTCAATTGTGCTTTCCTCATTTGGTTCTTATTTGGTTTGGCTGTTTAGCAAATTTTACTCTAGAGTACAAATGAAAATTGGCTCATATTGTTCATTTTGGTGAAACGTTTCTCTTGTCAGTTAATACATACATACAAAATGCGTACAGAATAAGTGGTTGTTCTTGATCGGGATGTGATTGTATTAGCTAAGCTAAGTTTTCCAGTATTCCATTTAAAGTGAACAATAGTCTTTCTTTGATCCCAGCTGAACTTCCTGTGCCCTTCGCATTGAACTGCGGCAGTGTTCTGGTCATAGCTTACCCTTAGCATTGCCCTTAGCATTGCCTCCTGCGCGCTTGGCTCTCCGCTCGCTGCCCCGGGGATTCGGGCCAGTTGGGAGGGCAGCCATGTTGGATGGGGCTTCACAACATGTTATTGAACGCAGGGATGATCGGGAACTGTTGGGCTTGTTGTACTGTAGCTGTGTATATACTGAGTTGACAGAGGAGAGTAGCTTGTTTGTTTTGTTTTGGTATATCAGAGTAAGGTATTATCTGTTTAATTTTTCAATAATGTAACTCATGGCACTCATTCCTAGGAAGAATTGTCTCATACATACATGTCTTCAACAAAGATGTCATAACTATGTTATTACACGGTGTTGGTCCTTGAAACCAATCTGGATATTGGCGAAAACACCACCGTGTTTGTTACTACTAGATATTGAAATGTTGATTGGATGGTATGTCAATTAGCACAAAGCAGATGTCCATGTCCTCCCTCCTATTGCCACCGGAGGTCAGTCAGTCACCCTAGAGGCAGTCTGAGTCCGTCTATGACTGGAGGCAGCTGACATCTGTCTTTATTTACCAGCCTGAGCCTCATAGAAAGAGCGGGTGAGAGAGAGCGATAAAGGGAGGGAAGGAGAGAAAAAGCTGGAGGAGCAACAGAGAGGGAGAGAGCAAATCCAACCATGGAAAGGGTGAGCTGCATTTGTTGAATGCTCAGCATGAGTCAACTCTTTCTATAGTATAGTATAGTATTGTCACTAGACAGCTGGACCTTGGATCCCTATGATGGTCACATTCAACCTTCAACCCCTTTATCAGTCACATTACTACAAGATGGAGGCAGTGTATGTTGCAAAGCGTACAGGTTCTGTACAGCGAAGCTAGTAGAAACACTTATTTGACAGTGTATTAGTGTAGTCCGGGTCTCTTATGTTAGGAATCGCACAAGTCAAAATGTGTTCCTCAGTGGACTAGATGATTAGTTGATAGTAACAGAATGGTTTTGTCAAGCTGCTCTACTGGGAATGGCTTTGTTTTAGCACTTTCCCCCGTCTTCATTAAAGCACGCAAAAATATTGATACCTAGTCTTCCTCCAAGCCCCTTAAGTGAAGCCTAGAGATCTTCTATTATATTTTAATTTTATTTCTTAACACACATTTTAACCTGAAGGCATCTTATGTCTATTTTGTATTGGTAGAATCAGTTGTGTTAGATCAGAAATGAGTTGTTTTACACATGTTTATTGTTAATTCGTAAATACATTTGAAGATTACTTTTAACATCTGTGTTCAATAAGGATATCTTGCTTTCTGGTTGACGGTGGAGATTTGAAACGATCACAGTATGTTCTTGACTGTTCTTCTGATATAAAACATTTGGGGTATACACACGTGCACGCAGACAAACACATATATCGACCCCACCGGGCTTTACCTCCGCATTAGGTGGCACTGAAAAGTCCTAAATACCATAGCTTGGGCAGCTATTCAGCCACATGATCTTGACTGAACACTGCCAAGTAGTATCCTGGGGTCAAAGTACGCCCTGCGCTGGTCTTGCACAAACCTTTTAGTACATGTTTATACCAACTGCCTATGGACTCCTTAATACATAGAGGTCTCCAGCATAATACCCGAAACACAGTGGTGAAATGTTGATATTAACCGCACAACATTGAAGAAGGGCCTTCTTAAGTGGATGAAGCTTGTTTATCAGTCTTTAATGGTAATGCGCTCTTTCGCTCACTCTCGCTCCCTCACACTAACACACACACACACGGTTACTGATCCTCTCTGCTTACTCTCGCACTCTCTCTCTCGCTCTAAAAGTCTTGTGTGTCCTCTCCCCAGGTTGGCTTCTTTCCCAGTGAGTGTGTGGAGCTGATAAACGACAAGGTGCCGCAGTCCGTCACCAACTCGGTGCCAAAACCAGGTACCGTACTTCCTCTCCAACAACCACAGTGAGGTGTCCTTGAATCTCCTGACGGTCGTTCCCACTGGGTGCTATGTTGTTTTGAGTGGTGTGTGGATAAAGTACGGCTTATCAAAAAATGTGCGGTTGTTGTGGCGGCTTTGACATTATTAACTATGAACGACTAACTAGATATCTCTATTTCTGCTAGCAGGAAGCAATTGGTTATAGAAAATGTGTATATCAGTGTGATACGGTATTAAAATGTCTGGTGAGATTGGGGGGGGTTCCCAACAAGGATTTCATCTGGAAGTGTGTGGTGTGATGATGTGGTGGATGGGATTTTGGTATGTCGTGGTGACTAAACTGCAGCAGGTGCTAGTGCCACTCTGTGGAGGAGTAAGGGTAATGCGCTACACAAGTGTCTCTGTCTAAGGCCAGCTGAGGCTAAAGCACCTAGCATTCCACCTGGAAGGTTTAGTGACAGCATGAGCCTCGGGATTGATTGAAGAGGCTTGTGTATTCAACACAACACTAGACTGCAAAATAAAAACAGACAGTGCATTTGGAAAGTGTTCAGACCCCTTGACTTTTTCCACATTTTGTTACGTTACAGCCTTATTCTAAAATTGATTAAATTATTATTTATTCTCATCAATCTACACGTAACATCATAATGACAAAGCGAAAACAGGTTTTTAGGAATGTTTGCAAATGTATACATTTATTTTAAAAAACTGGTACCTTATTTACATACAGTACCAGTCAAAAGTTTGGACACAACTACTCACTCAAGGGTTTTTCTTTATTTGTATTATTTTCTACATTGTAGAATAATAGTGAAGACATTAAAACTATGAAATAACACATATGGAATCATGTATTAACCAATAATGTGTTAAACAAATCAATATATTTTCTATTTTGGATTCTTCAAAGTAACCACCCTTTGCCTTGATGACAGCTTTGCACACTCTTGGCATTCTCTTAACCAGCTTCACTTGGAATGCTTCTCCAACAGTCTTGAAGGAGTTCCCACATATGCTGAGCACTTGTTGGCTGCTTTTCCTTCACTCTGCGGTCCAACTCAACCCAAACCATCTCAATTGGGTTGAGGTTGGGGGATTGTGAAGGCCAGGTCATCTGATGCAGCACTCCATCACTCTCCTTCTTGGTCAAATAGCCCTGATATAGCCTGGAGGTGTGTTGGGTCATTGTCCTGTTGAAAAACAAATGATAATCCCACTAAGCGCAAACCAGATGCGATGGCGTAGTGCTGTAGAATGCTGTGGTAGCCATGCTGGTTAAGTGTGCCTTGAATTCTAAATAAATCACTGACTGTGTCACCAGCAAAGCACCATCACACCTCCTCCATGCTTCACGGTGGGAACCACACATGCGGAGGGAGATCCATTCACCTACTCTGCATCTCACAAAGACATGGTGGTTTGAACTGCAATATGAGGTGCAGTTAACTCTAATGAACTTATCCTCTGCAGCAGAGGTAACTCTGGGTCTTCCTTTCCTGTGGCGGTCCTCATGAGCCAGTTTCATCATAGCGCTTGATGGTTTTTGCAACTGCACTTGAAGAAACATTCAAAGTTCTTGAAATTTTGCTGACCTTTATGTTTTAAAGTAATGATGGACTGTTCGTTTCCCTTTGCTTATTTAAGCTGTTCTTTCCATAATATGGACTTGTTTTTTTTGACCAAATAGGGCCGTCTTCTGTCTACCCACCTACCTTGTCACAACACAACTGATCGGTTCAAACGCATTAAGAAGAAAGAAATTCCACAAATTAACTTTTAACAAGGCGCACCTGTTAATTGAAATGCATTCCATGAATGCATTTCATGAAGCTGGTTGAGAGAATACCAATAGTGTGCAAAGCTGTCATCAAGGCAAAGGGTGGCTACTTTGAAGAATCTCAAATATAAATCATATTTTGATTTGTTTCCTACATGATTCCATAGGTGTTATTTCATAGTTTTGATGTTTTCACTAATCTTCTACAATGTAGAAAATAGTAAAAATAAAGAAAATCCTGGAATGAGTAGGTGTGTCCAAACTTTTGACTGCTACTATAAGTATTCAGACCCTATGCTATGAGACTCGAAATTGAGCTCAGTTCAAATAAAATTGTGGTCACATACACATATTTAGCAGATGTTATTGCGTGTGTAGCGAAATGCTTGTATTCTTAGCTCCAACAATGCAGTAGTATCTAACAATACACAAATATAAAAGTAAAGGAATGGAATTAAGAAATATTAGGATGATCAATGTCGGAGTGGCATTGACTAAATACAGTAGAAGAGAATATAGTATATACATATGAGATGATTATAGCAGTATGTCTCCATTATTAAAGTGTTCAGTGATTACATGTCTATATATACACAACCGTTCAAAAGTTTGGGGTCACTTAGAAATGTCCTTGTTTTTGAAAGAAAAGCCCATTTTTTTTGTCCATTAAAATAACATCAAATTGATCAGAAATACAGTGTTGATATTGTTAATGTTGTAAATGACTATTGTAGCTGGAAACGGCTGATTTTTAATGGAATATCTACATAGGCATACAGAGGCCAATTATCAGCAACCATCACTCCTGTGTTCCAAAGGCACGTTGTTAGCTAATCCAAGTTTATCATTTTAAAAGGCTAATGGATCATTAGAAAACCCTTTTGCAATTATGTTAGCACAGCTGAAAACTGTTCTGATTAAAGAAGCAATAAAACTGGCCGCCTTTAGACTAGTTGAGCATCTGGAGTATCAGCATTTGCGGGTTCAATTACAGGCTCAAAATGGCCCGAAGCAAATACCTTTCTTCTGGAACTCATCAGCCTATTCTTGTTCAGGGATATGAAGGCTATTCCATGTGAGAAATTGCCAAGAAACTGAAGATCTCTTCCAACGCTGTGTACTACTCCCTTCACAGAACAGTGCAAACTGGCCCTAAACAGAATACAAAGAGTGGGAGTCCCCAGTGCACAACTGAACAAGAGGAGAAGTACATTTGAGTGTCTAGTTTGAGAAACAGACGCCTCACAAGTCCTCAACTGGCAACTTCATTAAATAGTACCCACAAAACACCAGTCTCAACATCAACAGTGAAGAGGCATCCCCGGGATGCTGGCCTTCTAGGCAGAGTTGCAAAGAAAAAGCCATATCTCAGACTGGCCAATAAAAATAAAAGATTAAGATGGGCAAAAGAACAGACACGAGACAGAGGAAAATTGGGGGAAAAAAGTGTTATGGACAGACAAATCTAAGTTTGAGGTGTTCTGATCACAAAGAAGAACATTCGTGAGACGCAGAAAAAATGAAAAGATGCTGGAGGAGAGCTTGACGCCATCTGTCAAGCATGCTGGAGGCTATGTGATGGTTTGGTGGTGGTAAAGTGGGAGATTTGTACAGGGTAAAAGGGAGCTTGAAGAAGGAAGGCTATCACTCCATTTTGCAGTGCCATGCCATACCCTGTGGACGGTGCTTAATTGGAGCCAATTTCCTCCTACAACAGGACAATGACCCAAAGCACAGCTCCAAACTATGCAAGAATTATTTAGGGAAGAAGCAGTCAGCTGGTATTCTGTCTATAATGGAGAGGCCAGCACAGTCACCGGATCACAACCCTATTGAGCTGATGTGGGAGCAGCTTGACCGTATGGTACGTAAGAAGTGCCCATTAAGTCAATCCAACTTGTGGGAGGTGCTTCAGGAAGCATGGGGTGAAATCTCTCCAGATTTCCTCAACAAATTGACAACTAGAATGTCAAATGTCTGCAAATGTAAGCCAGAATTCTTACTGGTAGGTAGGTGATCAAATACTTATGTCATGCAATAAAATGCAAATGAATTACTTAAAAATCATACAATGTGATTTTCTGGATTTTTGTTTTAGATTCCGTCTCTCACAGTTGAAGTGTACCTATGATAAAAATTACAGACCTCTACATGCTTTGTAAGTAGGAAAACCTGCAAAATCGGCAGTGTATCAAATACTTGTTCTCCCCACTGTATGTAGACTTCCGACTTCAACTGTATATGGCAGCAGCCTCTAAGGTGCATGGTTGAGTTGCCGGCTAGTGGTGGCTATTTAACAGTCTGATGGCCTTGAGACAGAAGCTGGTTTTCAGTCTCTTGGCCCCAACTTTGATGCACCTATTCTGACCTCACCTTCTTGATGATAGCAAGGTGAACAGACTGTGGCTCGGCAGTGTACCCCCGGTGATGCGTTGTGCAGACCATACCACCATCACGAGAGCCCTGCGGTTGTGTGTGGTGCAGCTGCCATACCAGGCGGTGATACTACCCGACAGAATGCTCTCAATTGTGCACCTGTAAAAGTTTCTTAGGGGCCAAGCCCCCCACTGTTTGTGTGGGTGGACCAATTCAGATTGTCAGTGATATGTACGCCAAGGAACATGAAGCTTTCCACCTTCTCCACTGCAGTCTCGTCGATGTGGATAGGGGTTTGCTTCCTCTGCTGTTTCCTGAAGTCCACGATCAACTACTTTGTTTTGCTGACTTTGAGGGAGAGGTTATTTTCCTGGCACCACACTGCCAGGGACCTCACCTCCTCCCTGTAGGCTGTCTCATTATTGTTGGTAATCAGGCCTACTGCTGTTGTCTGCAAACTTGATGGAGTTGGAGGCATGCGTGGCCACACAGTTATGGGTGAACAGGGAGTACAGGAGGGGGCTGAGCACGCACCCTGGTGGGACCCCTGTGTTGAGGATCAGTGAAGTGGAGATGTTGTTTCCTACCTTCACCACCTGGGGGTGGCCCGTCAGGAAGTCCAGGACCCAGTTGCACAGGGCAGCGTTCTCGATCCAGGGCCCCGAGCTCATTGATGAGCTTGGAGAGTACTATGGTGTTGAAGGCTGAGCTATAGTCAATAAACTGCATACTGACATAGGTATTCCTCTTGTTCATATTGGATAGGGCAGTGTGCAGTGTGATGGCGAGTAGATTGTATGTTCTATTGGGGCGGGTAGCAAATTGAAGTGGGTCTAGGGTGTCAGGTAGTGGTGATATGATCCTTAACTAGCCTCTCAAAGCACTCACAGAAGTGAGTGCTACGGGGCGATAGTCATTTAGTTCAGTTACCTTTGCTTTCTTGGGTACAGGAACCACATCTTGAAGCAAGTGGGGACAGCAGACCTGGATAGGGAGAGATTGAATATGTCCGTTTCCAGCCAGCTGGGCTCCACATGCTCTAAGGACACGGCTAGGGATGCACTCTGGTCCGGCAGCCTTGCGAGGGTCCTACTCATGTCTGCCACGGAGAACGAGAGCCGAAAGTCCTTGAGAGCTGACCGCTTCGTTGGTACTGTGTTATCCTCAGTGGGAAAAGGTGTTCAGCCTGTCATGTAGCAAGACGTCGGTGTCCGAAGTGGCTTGTTTTCCCTTTGTAATCCGGGATTGTCTGTAGACACTGCCACATACGTCTTCTGTCTGAGCCATTGAATTGCAACTTCACTTTGTCTCTGTTCTGACGTTTTGCATGTTTGATTGCATTATGGAGAGAATAACTACACTGTTTGTATTCAACCATATTCCCAGTCACCTTGCCATGGTTAAATGCAGTAGTTCGCCCTTTCAGTTTTGTGCAAATGCTGCCGTCTATCTATGGTTATTGGTTTGGGTAGGTTTTAATAGTCTCCGTGGGAACAACATCCCCTATACACTTTCTGTTGAACTCAGTCACTGTGTCCGTGTAAGCATCAATGTTATTCTCAGAGGCTACACGGAACATTTCCCAGTCCGTGGGATCAAAACTATTTTGAAGCATGGACAGTCCGATTGGTCAGACCAGCGTTGAATAGACCTTAGCACTGGTACTTCGTGTTTGAGTATCTGCCTATTAGGAAGAGAGGAGCAACATTGAGTCTTGATCTGATTTTCCGAAGGGAGGGCGGGGGAGTGCCTTGTAGGCATTCTGAAAAGGCGACTAGCTGTGATCTCGTGTTTTTCCTAAGCGAATACTACAGTCAATGTGTTGATTGAACTTCTGTAGCGTTTTCCTCAAATTTGCTTAATAAATGCGGCCTCAGGATATGTGGTTTCCAGTTTGCACAAAGTCCAGTATAGTTCCTTGAAGGCCGTTGTGGTATCTGCTTGAGGGGAATATATATGGCTGTGACTATAAACAAAGTGAATTTTCTTGGGAGGTAATACAGTCTGCATTTGACTGGGGTATTCTAGGTCGGGTGAACAAAAGGACTTGAGTTTCTGTATGTTATCACAATCACACCATGAGTAGTTAGTCATGAAGCATACACCCCCGCATTTATTCTTCCCGGAGAGTTATTTATTCCTGTCTGCGCGATGAACTGAGAACCCAGCTGGCCGTATGGACGGGGACAGTATATCCCGAGAGAGCCATGATTCTGTGAAACAGAATGTTACAGTCCCTGATGTCTCTCTGGAAGGAGAACCTCACCCTGAGCTTGTCTACTTGATTGTCCAGAGGGTGAACATTTAGCGAGTAATGTACTCGGAAGCGGTGGATGGTGTACCCGCCTTCTGAGTCGGCCGAGAAGTCCACTCCGAATACTTCTTCGCGATTTGGAGTAGCCTCTGAGATAAGTTCAATTGCCCTGGGGGTACCAACAAAGGGTCCAATTCTGGAAAGTTGTAATTCTTGTTGTAATGCTGTGAGTTATCGCCACTCTGATATCCAAAAGTTATTTCTGTCTGTATGTAATAACACAAATAAAACATTCTGGGCTAATAATGTATGAAATAACACACCAAAAAAATGAAATGTTGCTTAAGAGCTAGAAGCAGAACTGCCATTTCTGTCAGCACCATCTTACTTTCTGTGCATCCTGTTTCCATTGATCATCATTGATGTTTCTACAACTTGATTGGAGTCCACATGTGGTAAAGTCAATTGATTGGACATGATTTGGAAAGGCACACACCTGCCCATATAAGGTCTCACAGTTGACAGTGCAAGTCAGAGCGAAAACAAAGCCATGAGGTCGAAGGAATTATCTGCAGAGATCCGACAAAGGATTGTGTCGAGGCACATATCTGGGGAAGTGTACCAAAACATTTCTGCAGCATTGAAGGTCCCCAAGAACACAGTGGCCTCCATCGTTGTTAAATGGAAGAAGTTTGTAACCACCAAAACACTTCCAAGAGCTGGCCGCCTGGCCAAACTGAGCAATCGGGAGAGAAGGGCCTTGGTCAAGGAGGTAACCAAGAACTTGATGGTCACTCTGACAGAGCTCCAGAGTTCCTCGTTTGAGGTTGGAGAAACTTCCAGAAGGACAACCATCTCTGCAGCACTCCACCAATCAGGCCTTTATGGTATTGGCCAGACGGAAGCCACACCTCAGTAAAAGGCACATGACAACCTACTTGGAGTTTGCCAAAAGGCACCTAAAGGACTCTCCGACCATGAGAAACAAGATGCTCTGGTCTGATGAAACCAAGACTGAGCTCTTTGGCCTTATTGTCAAGTGTCACATCTGGAGGAAACCAGTCATCTCTCATCACCTGGCCAATGCCATCTCTACGGTGAAGCATGTTGTAGGCAGCATCATGCTGTGCGGATGTTTTTCAGCGGCAGGGACTGGGAGACTAGTCAGGATCGAGGCAAAGATGAACGGCGCAAAGTACAAAGAGATCCTTGATGTGAACTTGCTCCAGAGTGCTCAGGACCTCAGACAGTTTAATACATTTTAGAATATGGCTGTAAAGTAATAATATGTGGAAAAAGTGAAGGGGTCTGAATAGTTTCCAAATGCACTGTAACACCTAGATCGGTATATTGATATCTTTGCTTGAACATGAAGTTACTGTATTACTATATGTGTCCAATGAAAATTCCACAACTGCAAAATTTCACAACATGATAAATGAATTAATAGTTATCACGCTCTTGAATAACCACTTAAACTCGCGTCTCATGTCTCTGTTTGCATAATTTCAGGACTAATCCAATGCAAACACGTATTGCTGATCTATAGCTAGCCAAAACAAACACAGCCATTCAACACACGAGTGTAGCATGAAGCCATATTACATTCAGAAAGCGCAGCCACAACATTCCGATAGGTGTAATAGAAATTCTGTCATGGTTGTACTGACACTCTAACACGGGTAATGCTCTTAGATGAATCGTGAAATGTTTTTGCTTTTCTTTGTTCTTTTTGTCATGTCCCTGCCCATCTTCCGAAAACATCTGAAACCCTACCTCTTCAAAGAACATCTTAAATAATGAATCTGTCTTACCCCCCTTGTCTTTTCTTACTAGCACTGGCTTTGCTGATAACTTATTTATTAAGGACAAGTGTACTGACTATGACTGTGATATTTGGTTGTCTCACCTAGTGCATTCATATTGCAATAACTAACTGTAAGGCTCTCTGGATAAAAGCGTCTGCTAAATTACTAAAATGTAAATGCAATGTTTTGGAATGACCAAACTGCCAAGCCCTTTCCATGGCATCATGTCCTATTCCTATCCTATATCCTGAAATGGTTTCCTATTCCCTATATAAAATGACCTACTTTTGACCAAAGCTTCATTAGCTCTGGCCCAAAGTAGTGCCCTATATGGGGAATAAGGTACCATTTGGGACAGAGCCCCATGCACTCTCTCGCACAGCCAAAGGCACATTTAGCCTAATTTAAATCAGCCTTGAAAAATCCCTTTCAATCCAAGGGGTGAATCACCCAATAACTGTGTCAGAACCATCTCAGTTGCTTTGGGGTGGGCGGCCGGGTAGGAGCTGAACCATGCAAGGCCTGCTGGGAACGATATCAAGGCAGAGGGAACAGGGAAGTGATGACATGGCACAAAAAAAGACAACCCCCCCACAAGATCCGCAATGAGGAAATAGCATCATCATCATAACTATGTAGTCTCAGGTTTTGTTAAGGGTTAAGGCCCAATGTTATCTGGCACACAGAAGTTAAAGCCAATGTTTCCCAGCATATTGTCAATATGAAAAGAATGCATCATGCTGTCTGTCATACTGTCACACATAGTGTCCTGAATGCACACAAAGAAAGCACACTGTGGAAATTTCTCATGTTTGCTTGCCAAACCCTTCTGCTTTTAGGTGATCTCCTCTCTTTGGGCTGCCATGTTGTTCACAAACCTGACCATTTGCATGTCGTTTTTTTTGTTGTTGCATGGCTTCACTCTGCTCCACAATTTTTTTTTAATCTTGTTGTTTATTTCACTGTCATCCCCTCTGCCCCCCACCCCACCTCAGCATCCCCCTGCTCGGGTCTGCGGCCTGCCTCCTGGAGTCTCTTCCCACCCTGTGCGTGCTGGTATACACCCCCCTCTCCCCCTCACTAGCACAGTTCAAGGCATCCTTCCTTCTTTCCTTCCTTGATGTAGTCAATAATGATTTTTTGTAAATGACGGGACAGGTAGAAGCCATGTGATGGAAACATTGCATTCCCTTCTCCAATTATGTCTAATCAGTGATTAGAGAAAGGGAGGAAGGATGCACTTTTAAATCATTTGAACATGGCCACACACTTTTCTTCCCTACATTGTTTCCTCCTTTCACACCTGGTTGTCAAATTTAATTTGTTCTTTACAACACTTAATGCTACTTTCTACTGCCTGACACCAATTTTGACAGTAAGTGATTTGATCTGCCATTTCTTTCAATGACACTTCTACAAAGTTTAAGTATTCACTGTCCAATTATGTATTATGAAAGTGTCAGACGCCAAGCTATCTTGACTGAGTGACAGTCTCGAAACAGAAGAAAAGCTGTTGTTCCTGCCATGTTCCTCCTCTAAACAGAACCATTCTCTCCCTCTCCGTTCCCCCCGCTCCTACCCTCCTCTCCTTCGCGTCCATCCGTCTGTGCACCTGCATGCAGATTTGGAGATGGAGAGTGTAAAGCAGGACAATGCATGGGTGGCCGACCCATTAAACCACTACAGCCTGAGCTCAGGTAGACCCGTGTATCCATCCATACATGTGCCATAACCACCCTAGAGCTAACCCCCTACTAACGCACACGACACGCCACTGGGGCACTCTGTCGGTCTGTCTGTTCACAAAGTCTTTACAATACCCATGCACTAGGACCAGAGTCCTTGGTTAATTATTAGTTAGTTACTCATCATTCTTAGTGCACGCTATGATATAAAAAAAATAATTCAGGAGCCTTCTATTGGTGCGTGGGGACTTCACTTGAACTGCTAAATCCACTCACTCTCTAACCTGAACACTGTTGTCGGAGTGAAATGTATCCACCTTTATCAGATTCACACGCACTAGACTTGATTAGCTGACAACTAGATTTTTTTCCAGAGAATGTGTTTCTTTGTTATTTACCCTTTTCATTTCAGGTTTATCAGGATTTATTTTTCAACTGTTCTCTGAATATGCAAATGAATGGACTGAAAATATGATCTTGCTGCTTTTTTCTTCAGACCTCTGGAATTGTCCCCCTATCTGTTTCCCAGTCAGCTGTAGTTGTCGACTCTGTTTGGTTTCACCTGAAAGACTTTTGGCTGTGGCTGGGGTCTAAACTGTTTTTATTTATTCAAGTCCCCTCTTTAAAGTGGGGGCTATACAATTATCCTTTGGAGCATAAAGCATTGTCCTACAACAGCAAGAATAACAGTCTTCTCTATGGTGACTGAAATTGCTACATTCCTAACAGGGGGAACCCTGGCCTGTTCAAAAGTACACTGACCAGCTACCCATGCATGGAAAATGGCCTCTGTCCTTTTAGCCAGCTAACTGGGATTTAGATTTCTACCTCTGAAATGTCAGAGTGAGCCGATTGAAAGAAGTCCTTTGCAGTTGGCTGCACCTCTGTATGGAGATGCCTTTGAAATTGTCAATCTGAGTTACTGTGTAAAGCCAACACGGATCTCTCTCTCTCGAAAAAAAAAGTAGGCATTTTTAACTTGAGTGTAAAAGGACATCTGCAAACTGTCTCACTTGGATGAAGGGTTATGGTGTAACTGGACTTTTATGTTACTTTAAGTCTGATCCACTCATTCAAACACTGAAGTCTGAGCTACAGTGTGATCAGCTCTGCTCCTTTCTCCAGCCTGACTGCTCCAGTAGGGCAGGCGTTTGTCCAGATGTTCTGAACCTGCTACTCTTTCCATCCCCTACTTCCTCCGTGGGCTGGAGATGGCTTCCTGTCTGGAGACCAGTATAGTGACTTGGGCAGCTGTGAGGAGCACAAACAAGCCAAGACAGCTGGATGTGTCTATGAGAAAAACAAAGTGAGAGATAGAAGGAAGGAGAGAGAGAATGTGTGAAGGAGACAGTAAGATTTGTCCTGCTTCTGCCCATGGGACTTTGGTCGACACGTTCTGGGCCGTGAAACTATGTTAGGCACAGAGACCTAGTGTAGTTTGGGCCTGTGAGGAATGATGTGGGGGAGATTGTATTGGAAACTTAAGCCCTCATTCTCTTTCATGCGGGACCAGGGTGCTCTCGCACTTACAATGACCCCTTAGGGTCGTGTTTTTGGTGTGCACACAACTTGTGCATGGTATGCCAAGGTGAATACAAAGGGAAGGGTTTGTTTCATGTAAGCTACTTTTAGGAGGGGTTGTTACTGAGTAATCAAGGCGTTTCCCATGTCAGTTCATTTGAGAACGTCAAACCATATTACACAGTCAAGTCTGTGTCCGAGTGGAGAGATTCAGAAAATGTTACCTGAGTCTTAAAAGGGGAGCTTAGTCTTCACCCTGCATACATTGAATGCACATAGTGTGTACAGCTCCACAAAACGATGTGTGGTATGTTCTCCCACTATATTTATTGCTTCTGTAGCATTGGTGCCCTGTAATATTGACAGATTTCTTGGTGCAGGAATAGCAATCTTTTTCAGAGGTGGAGTTTGCCCTTGCATCAGAATCTGCCACTTCATAGTAAATAGAGGATGTCCTTGTCATTTGGCCTCAAGACAACTCCAACCATACTTTATTAGTTCCATTTTTTACTTTGAATTTCAATTGCTCCTTGATCACATGACGTAGACACTTCAAACCAACTTTGGATTGTTCACAAGGTAAGGACACACATTGCACACTCTTTGCTTTTCCCCAAAAGCATCTTCTTAATTTTATATAAATATTGTATAAATATAAAAACTCTTCAACCACGTGACTTAACGTCATATCAACTGTCCATGTTGTACAACCTTTGCTTTTCTCATAAAATGATTCCTAAATGTTATACATATTTTTTTATTATATACTGAACAAAAATATGAACGCAACGTGTAGAGTGTTGGTCCTATGTTTCATGAGCTGAAATAAAAGATCACAGAAATTGTCCATACGCACTGAAAGCGTATTTCTCTCAAGTTATGGGACCAAATTTGTTTACATCTCTGTCAGTGAGCATTTCTCCTTTGCCAAGATAATCCATCCACCTAACAGGTGTGACATATCAAGAAACTGAATAAACTGCACGGTCATTACACAGGTGCATCTTGTGCTGAGGACAATAAAGGCCACTCTAAAATGTGCACACAACACAATGCCACAGATGTCAAGTTTTGAGGGAGAGTGCAATTGGCATGCTGACTGCAGGAATGTCCACCAGAGCTGTTGCCAGATATTTGAATGTTAATTTCTCTGCCATAAGCTGCCTCCAATGTCGTTTTAGAGAATTTTTGCAGTAGGTCCAACCAGCCTCACAACCGCAGACCACGTGTATCGTATCATGAGGGCGAGCGGTTTGCTGGTTTCAATGTTGTGAACAGAGTGGTGGTGGAGTTATTGTATGGGCAGGCATAAGCTACGGACAACAAACACAATAGCATTTTATCGATGGCAATTTGAATGCACAAAAATACCATCAAATCAATTTCATTTGTCACATACACGTGTTTAGCAGATTTTATTGCGGATGTAGCTAAATGCTTGTGTTTTTAGCTCCAACAGTGCAGTAATGTCTAACAAGTAATATCTAACAATTTCACAACAATACACACATCTCAAGTAAAGGACCTAAGACCCATTGTGAGGCCCATTTTCTAAGGTATCTGGGACCAACAGTATTCCCAGTCATGTGAAATCCATAGATTAGGGCCTAATTTATTTATTTCAATTGATTGATTTCCTCATATGAACGAATGTCTGGCGAATATAGATTCTCAAACCAACTTTACCACTGTGAGAAACTTGATTTGAACACTTTTGTTCCAAGACAGTATATTATTTCCTAACAAATATGCCACTTTGAGGTGCAAGATCGATTTGATTTTTCTATGACATGTTTTAATTTACATGTACTTGTATGTGGTTCGGGTTGTTGTGGGTTCGTGTTGAAGCATGATATGGTTATCATCATCGAAGTTAGATATATTTACACAGCGAATAGCAAATGATTTAGTCATTCTTATTATACTGAGGTCACCACGACATTAATCTATTTTCAGCGTCATTAAACTATACGATGATTGCGAGTGACATTTTCATATTCCTGCCTGCTCCCATAAAGAGAGGAATGAATGACCCAATTTGAAACAGAATTGCGGTCGTATTCCACATAGATTGGCACAGTGTTTCCATGCGATGTCTTGTGAATATAGTTTTGTTGTAAACTGACACTGGAAGGGGCTGGTCATTAACTGAAAGGGAAAGAATGCTTGAAGAAACTTTGTTTGGGGGGGCGATTGACGAGCTGAGGAGCGAGGCGCACACTTATCCGAATTCTCTTTCGACTGCTATTCACTGTCCATTGGTACTGTACCATACGTTTTGTGATTTAAGTTTAGTCGGCGGTGTCTTTTGAAGTAATTAGTCATAAACCAAATGATAAGGAGTTGCCGTTAGAGCAACAGCTTCTGGAAGGAAATGTCTACTGTTGACCTTGGATTCCCTATTTAAAGTCCCATCATCAAGTGAGAATCCCACTGCGTTTCGCAGGTAAGAATGTATTACGGTCTGGGATTTCATTTGTTTTAGTCTAGTACAGTGTGCACTCCAGTAGAATGGGGTTTGAATCTGCCCGTTAATGATTTGGCACCTTTTCACCACTCATTGATTGACAACCTAAAATGACTTTGTCGTTCAATGAGCTTGAGACGTTTTGTTGATCTTCTCTGAAATTCTTTCAGATGCTTTTGATTATTTTCGATCACCAAAGACAGATTCACGTGAAGTTATTGTTACAATGTAACAGTCATGGGGCAGTCCTGTCATGAAAGGGATTTTGGCAGTTGAAGCCCTTATCTACTTCCCCAGAGTCAAATGAACAGTTTCCACTAGTTCCAACAGCCACAAAGTCAGACATTGCTATATCGTAAAAATGTATGTAAAATAAAATGTATCTTAAAGGTTAAGCATGTGGTTAGGGTTAATGTTAAAATCACATAAAGATGAGGAATTGTAGGAATAGGTGGGGTTTATGACTTTGTCTGTGGTAACTAGTGACAACCAGTTTGATGGACGTGGCTAACTATCATTAGCGCAATTGCTAACATACATTACATAGCTCTTGAAACTCAAATCAACCCAAACATTCCTTTGACAATTACCCTAAAATGATTATTTGCCTCCTACTGAGTTTAATGAGGTACCAGCCATTGCCCAACTATGTATCGGGTTAGGTTGATACTGCTTTCCCAGCTCGTTACCTTCAATGACTGAGCAAATTGTCATGGTCTGTTAAAATTCAACAGCAGTTAGTGTCTTGCAGAAGTATTCATCCCCCTTGGCGTTTTTCCAATTTAGTTGCATTACAACCTGTAATTTAAATTTATTTTATTTGGATTTCATGTGATGGACATACACAAAATAGTCCAAATTGGTGAAGTGAAATTTTAAAAAATGACTTAAAAGAAATAGTGGTGCGTGCTTATGTATTCACCCCCTCCGCTATGAAGCCCCTAAATAAGATCTGGTGCAACCAATTACCTTCAGAAGTACGATAAATGGTTAAATAAAGTCCACCTGTGTGCAATCTAAGTGTCACATGATCTCAGTATATACACCTGTTCTGAAAGGTCCCAGAGTCTGCAACACCACTAAGCAAGGGGCACCACCAAGCAGGCGGCACCATGAAGACCAAGGAGCTCTCCAAACAGGCCAGGGACAAAGTTGTGGAGAAGTACAGATCAGGGTTGGGTTAGAAAAAAATATCAAACTTTGAACATCCCACGGAGCACCATTTAAATCCAGTACAAAAAAAATTGAAAGAGTATGGCACCACAACAAACCTGCCAAGAGAGTGCCGGCCACCAAAACTCATGGACCAGCAAGGAGGGCATTAATCAGAGAGGCAACAAAGAGACCAAAGATAACCTTGAAGGAGCTGCAAAGCTCCACAGCGGAGATTGGCGTATCTATCCATAGAACCACTTTAAGCCGTACACACCACCGAGCTGGGCTTTACGGAGGAGTGGCCAGAAAAAAAGCCATTGCTTCAAGAAAACAATAAGAAAACACATTTGGCGTTCGCCAAAAGGCATGTGGGAGACTCCCCAAACATATGGAAGAAGGTACTCTGGTACTTTTTGGCCATCAAGGAAACCGCTACGTCTGGCGTAAACCCAACACCTACCATCACCCCGAGAATACCATCCCCACAGTGAAGTGTGGTGGCAGCAGCATGCTGTGGGGATGTTTTTCATTGGCAGGGACTGGGAAACGGGTCAGAATTGAAGGAATGATGGATGGCGCTTAATACAGGGAAATTCTTGAGGGAAACCTGTTTCAGTCTTCCAGAGATTTGAGACTGGGATGGAGGTTCACCTTCCAACAGGACAATGACCCTAAGCATACTGCTAAAGCAACACTCAGGTGGTTTAAGGGGAAACATTTAAATGTCTTGGAATGGCCTAGTCAAAGCCTAGACCTCAATCCAATTGAGAATCTGTGGTATGACTTAAAGATGAGCTGTAGACCAGCGGAACCCGTCCAACTTGAAGGAGCTGGAGCAGTTTTGCCTTGAAGAATGGGCAAAAATCCCAGTGACTAGATGTGCCAAGCTTATAGAGACATATCCCAAGAGACGTGCAGCTGTAATTGCTCTAAAAGGTGGCTCTACAAAGTATTGACATGCTCAAGTTTTCATATTTTAGTTTTTTACAATAAAAAATATTTTTTTATCTTCAAAGTGGTAGGCATGTTGTGTAAATCAAATGATACAAACACCCCAAAAATCCATTTTAATTCCAGGTTGTAAGGCAACAAAATATGAAAAACGCCAAGGGGGGGTGAAAACTTTCACAAGCCGCTGTAGTTAAAAGTGTCTTATAGGCAGACCTATTCTATTTCTATGGGTCAAACTCCTTCACAATTTCCTTATGCTCGCAAAAATAGTGTTAAATTTTAATTTCACCGTTCATCTCCTATGAGTTGTGGCAATGACATCATATAATGACATGCATTAAATTGATTCATAGCTTTGCGATACCACATTGATCCTTTAGAGGTAAATTTGGCTTTTCAGTTTAAATGTCATAAACCTTATCTCGATAAAGGCTAAGATGGATGTCTTACAAAGCAGTTTCATGGGGACTTGCTGAAAATAAGACGTCGGAATGAACTCTCTGGTCCAACCAAGATATGTTTTGTGGTTCATCCGATGGCCTTGATGACGTCGTCCCTACAGTGACCGTACGTACCCCAACCAGAATCCATTTACTCCCTGTTCCCCCAAGACTTCATGGCCAAGCACGACTCCAACACCATCAAGTTTGCCGACGACACAACAGTGTTATCCCTGATCACCGACAACAATGAGAGCATATAGGGAGGAGGTCAGAGGCCTGGCAGTGTGGTGCCAGGATAACAACCTCTCCCTCAACGTTATCAGTATAAAGGAGGTGATTGTGGACTACAGGAAAAGTAAGAACGAGCACACTCACATTCTCATCAACAGGGCTGTAGTGGGGCAGGTTGAGAGCTTCAAGTTTCTTGGTGTCCACATCACCAAAGAACTGTCATTTTCCAAACACACCAAGACAGTCGTGAAGAGGGCACAACAAGCCGATTCCCCCTCAGGAGACTGAAAAGATTTGGCATGGGTCCTCATCCTCAAAACGTTTATACAGCTACACCATCGAGAGCATCCTGACTAGTTGCATCACTGCCTAGTATGGGAACTGCTCGGCCTCTGACCGCAAGGCACTACAGAGGGTAGTGTGTACGGCCTAGTCCATCACTGGGGCCAAGCTTCCTGCCATCCAGGACCTCTATAACAAGAAGTGCCACAGGAAGGCCCTAAAGATTGCCAAAGACTCCAGCCACCCTAGTCTGCTACCACACGGCAAGTGGTACCGGAGCGCCAAGATCTTCTCAACTGCATTGTTGGTTAACTGGCTCACATGGACACCACTGGCAATTAAATATCTTTTTGGGCCACAGCTTACATATAATTGGAGAAGACCATTAAACTGGGTTAATGTATTAATCTCTCAATGGTGTCATTTTTCAATATTCTATAGCAGTTTTCCCCATGAAATACCATAGGACCTGCCTTGGTGAAGAATGTAAACATTGTCTCAAGGCAGCACAATGATCCCACTCTATAAAAATGCTTCCAATCCAAAACAGTTCAGAACAGTTGCTGCATATATTATGACTACATTTGGAGATATTTTTTTTCCGTTCTGATCTTTGGTAAGTGTTTTTTCGGGTGTTCGTGCACACTTAATTTTTTCTCAAGGCAAGCTGAAGTCGGTAGCTGAAGGCTCCGCCCCTTCGTTGGTGATTGGTCAACAGTTTGTTGTTATTCACTTGAGAACTACTGCACCAAATATCTAAGGTGTAAAATTGTGCGAATAAGATCTCCTCAAATGTCTACTGAAGAAATCTGTCATTAATTTTATATTAGATTAATTCTGACTATTTTTGAGGAAGTGTATACTGGCTACGGCATCTCAAGATGGACAAACTATTGACGCTTTTTTCTCATTTTTCAAGCGAATGTGTATTAAGGGAGTATGCGAGCACACTGGTTCGCACCAGCCGAGCGGAGGTATGCGGAAGGCTTTAAGAGAGTCTGTTGTAAAGAGGGGGATGGGGGAGGGGGTAATTGAGCAGGTAACTGGAGTGTGAAGCCTGCTGATCGTGAGTAGGTTGCAATAAGGCTCTCCTAATAGAACATGAGGTTAACATAATAGTTGGATTCCGTTTACATTTCTCTCCAGTAGTATTGTTGGACCGATGTTGCAAGTAGATAAGACTTCAATCGACAGACTTATATCCATTGGACTTACTTGAAAATGCATGGTTTAGTTTCATGGCATAAGCATACCTTTTTTGTCCGTGTTATCTCGGCAATCTAAGCAACCTATCTCAATTCCAGAGAGGTTTCAACCAATGCCCCTCTCAACACTTACTTTGACCTTGCGGTTTGCGTCTACATTCGGCCTGCACGCATCCTTTGACACGACCCAACCTAATGGAATTGAATGTGGCTGTTGATGCGGGGCCGATTGCAGAGAACGAGCGCGATGTTTGCTTTTACGCCGGTAACGGTTACTTTACCACACATCCGGTCCCAGAGCGCACTGGAGCCTCACCTGTCACGTGTGTTCCAGCAATCACAACCGTTCTGATAGCTCACAGTCTATGGCCTCCATCCAAGCTTTGGCTCCTCTTTGTTTTTCTCTCTCTCCCCCTCTGTCGTTCTTTCTCCCTCTCCACATGTTAGGTCAGCAGCAGCTGTCATGGCGTGCAGAGAGTGGAATTTTTCCTGCCCCAGAAGGAACAGAAGAGGGGAAGAATAATTTTAAAAAATACAATTGAGATCCTTGTATTTCCCACTGATCTTCTGATCCAAACATTTCCCTTGATAATCTTGGGAATGGCCTGAGTAGGAGAAAGAAAAATGTTGGCAGGAAATCTGGTTAATTACGAATAGCTTTATCGATCGATTTTTGACTGAGAGGATAGCTATGCAAAAGTGCTACATGGAATGTTGTTAGTGGTCAGACCAAGTCATTATTATTCGAGTCACAACCAAACATGAAACAGAAATGTCTAAGTGTAATAAATGCTATGGCGATTGAATTATGAAATGCCATCAATTATTGTAGGATTAGATGGAATATAGATTTACCACATATGCATTTAAATGTGTAAAAGCAACCGCAAACATTTCAACAAGAGAACAAAGCGCCATCCACTGGCGGGAGTTCGCCACAGTAATAATACATTTTAACAACAAATTCCAAATGCAACCTAAGTAAAATATCAATTTCAAGCAATTTTGAAATACCAAAAAACCAGTAGGCCTATGCTAGTAATTGTTGCTTGATGCCTCATTGCTAGTTAGATTGCAAAGTAAGTACATTTTCTTGATCACCAAACAATTGTTGGAGCTGCATATTTATTTATTATGGCAATCCTCGCTCCCTACAATTTTGATATTTGCGCTGCACAGCATATCAGCAATCTGTCTGTTTAGCTCACCCGATCTGTGTTGATTGACAGTTTGCTGGTCCAATCAGAGGACAGAGTGTGTTTCACTAGCCAAGGGCGACGCTGCGGCTACTCACTCTGGCTGCATGGAGAGTCATTCAGGGAGAGACTGCCACAAAATGAATAACAAAATGTTACAAAACCTGGCCAGATAATTTCAAGTCATTAGTCTCAAGTCGGAGCCCTGAGTCATGAGGCCCAATTCAAGTCTCAAGTTATTTTATTTTATAGTCCATAATTGTTGTTAGTGCCCTCTACACTGGTACTTAACTGTGAACATTGTAAAGATAAAGAACAGACAGTAGCTGCTTTGTGTTGACTCTGACAGTCATGAATGAAAAGTGTGTCTGTGTGTGCCTCTGCAGCCAGCATTATGTTGGCATATTTCACAATGCTGCTTACAGTGCCTTACTAGTTCTAATTAATGACGCTTTCCTTTCAAAATGTCTAAAGTTTTATTACTGTATGAGCATCCTGAAACATCATTACATTCAGCCACACCAGTTTTATCACAACAATGCTCCCCATAACTGTCAAAATTCCACATATTTTTGAATGCCAGTTGATTTCTTTTTTTGTCCTAGAGTTTCTCATGCAGATCTCAGGGTGAGACTGCTGGCTTTAATTTGACTTGCTGTGGACCATAGAGACTTCCACCCTGTCCAAGCATCATGGGAGCCGTCCAACTACCCGAGGAGCAGCTCTCTGCCCCGCTGACTATGACTCAGACATTTGATAGGTTTCCAGATGCATACCATGATAGCAACCGCTGAGAAAGTTGCATCACCCCGTTCATCTAGCCTGAGAGTTAGTGTTGCAGAGTACAGTGTGTTGCTTTACCCGACCGTGTGCGATAGTTTAACCATATGGTTTTCACTTTGGAGGCTTTCGCCAAAGATGTATTAAACAATGAGCTCATCATTGTCCCGCAGTCAATTCGATTCTCTGAAGAGCATCTCTCGAATTGCCCCATTCGCTGTCAGCGGAGTTGACATTGAGCAGAGCAATCTTCAGACTTGTGCTCCTATGCACTTCAGTTGATGTGGTTTCCTAAATAACAGTGACAGTCGGTGTAGGCCTGTGCTATTGCTCCATCGGCACCCACTTGTTATGCAACGCGTTTTTGATGCCTCAACAGTTGGTAAACGAAGGTGCTTCAGCAGTTTGTGGTGGGATACAGCACCAAGACATTTTTCACTTTCTCACAGGGGAAATCCTCGCTCCACTTAGTTTTGAAATGGAGCAAAACAGAACGTTTGATTCATGATTTAGAAGCAATGTGCTTGTCATCAATTGTACTCAATATAAACACAAGTGAAAGTGCTTTTGACTATATACTGTATGTCTGGTGGGGCTGAGCCCGCTTAGTCGACTGGTCGATTGTTTGGTCGATAGGCTGTTGGTCAACCAATATATATATATTCATTTTTTTGGGCAGTAGCAAAAATATCTACACTGAGCAAAAATATAAACGCAACATGTAACGTGTTTCATGAGCTGAAAAAAAAAATCCCATAAATGTTCAATACGCTCAAAAAGCTTATTTCTCTCAAATGCGCACACATTTGTTTGTGTCCCAGTTAGTGAGTATTTCTTCTTTGCCAAGATAATCCATCCACCTTACAGGTGTAGCATATCAAGAAGCTGTTTAAACAGAATGAGATGAACATTGTGCTGGGGACAATAAAAAGCCACTTTAAAATGTAACGTTTTGTCACACAACACAATGCCACAAATGTCTCAAGTTTTGAGGGAGCGTGGAGTTGGCATGCTGCCTGCAGGAATGTCCCCCAGAGCTGTTGCCAGATAATTGAATGTTCAGTTACTACGCTGGACCAATTGTGCGCTGCCCCATGGGTCTCTCGGTCGCGGCCGGCTGCAATAGAGCCTGGACTCGAGCCCAGAATCTCTAGTGGCACAGCTAGCGATGGAGTGCATTAGACAACTGTGCCACTCGGGAGGCCATGGATATTATTTTTATCAGGATATTTTCTTCCTGCAGGCTGCAACGTTTTTATTAGTTGGTTTTATTTAGGCTGTTTTTACAAAGTTAGCAATAGAAGTAACTTTTTATTGTTATCATTTTCATTTAGATTTTACTCAAATTTTGATTAACCACAAGACTGATTGAAGATACGACATTATTATAAATTAAATTAAACTGTTCCAAGAAAATGTGCATATGAAAACCATAACTGGCACGCAGATCGATAGAAAATAGTAAGATAAATTGGCATTCCACATGAAAGGTTGCCGTCTCCTCCTGTATTCTATTACCGGCAAAAGCAGAATCTGCGAGCGGGAGCGGGAGGAGGATGGTCAGGTTTTTCTTGATCTCTTGCTCCCTCTTCAGTCATTTGTTTTATTTCATCCAACAGAGCATCAGACAAGCTCAATGCATATAGTTGATTTTATTAAAAGTGTAGATTATTTGTTTGTAGTCTGTAGAGGGAATGTTGGTTACCCTGCAACGTGTCAGCCAATGCGGACGGCTTATTTGTGTTCCGTTGGAGAAACGCTATTCTCCTTTTGGGGGAAAATATGGCTCTGTGATCTACACTTTGCAGTGGAGGATTTGTGAACAAAGGTTTGCGGGCATGCCAGCTCCATTGTTCTCTCCAAAAGCTGTGGTTTTTCACTAGATAGCTTTTCCACATTTTTCCCAATGGATAAAACAACTGGGTCCATACTTGAAAGGCTTAGACCTATTTCCAGACCCATTGGATTGTCTTGTGAAGCTTGGGTCAGCCATGTTGTAAAAGGGCTGGCATTAGAAGAAGAAAACAAAGTTATTCACAGGGACTGGCTTATTCAGACTTTTTCCCACCTCTGATGTGTTATGTTTACATTGAACTTTGGATTGAACATTTTGCAAAGATCTAATGAAAGCATGCTGACTTTACTGGTATGCATGCATCACTTTGCACAGCTCACCATTTTAAATGCGTTATTTCATGTTGCGTAGGCGGGCAACACCATCTGAACACCTGCAAGGTGTGAGAGTGTGTATTAAGCATATTGTGTGTTTCTCTGTTTCCCGGCAGTGTCTAAGAAGCACGGGAAGCTGATCACGTTCCTGCGCACCTTCATGAAGTCCCGGCCCACCAAGCAGAAGCTGAAGCAGAGGGGAATCCTCCGGGAGAGGGTGTTTGGCTGTGACCTGGGAGAGCACCTCCTCAACTCGGGTCACGATGGTGAGACTTACACTCTTTCACTCTCTCTGTCTCTCACTCACTCTCTTTCTCTCGCGCTCTCTCACACACACATACTCTCAGAAGTTCTTCAGCTTTGACCTCATTTGTGGTGTTTTGGCGACTTGAAAGGCACACGTGCAAACACTAACATGCTGAGGGGTGTTCTCAGGATGAACAGTCGCCCTTCTTTGTGCAATATGGTCACTCACAGTGTGGTAAAAGGGTCGACTAGTCTCCACCTAACATTGCTGTAATGCAAGGCTCGGCTCAAACTTGTCTCAACTCCGGTAGCGGCTAGAGCAAGGTTGAGCTGTTGAGAGTTCAGGTGGGCTTTCACGCTTCAACAAACAAAGGAGATGAGGGCTACTCAACAACAATGACAAAAATCATGAGAATGGCTCAACAAGAAAAACTTCCAAAAGGACTAACTCGAGATAAAAAGGAGTTGGAGCATTCAACAACGAAAAAAGGCACTTTAATCCATTGTACAGGATGCAAACAGATGACAGACGTTTCAACGTCAATCTGATGTCTTCCTCAGTGACCTGACCATTGCACTTAGCTCCTATTTATAGCCCAGTGGCCTATTGACACACAATGTAAAAAAAAATATATAAAAAAATAATAAGAGAAATAGTGTCTAAATATACATAGGTGATATTTGGGTGTCTGAATCAGGAGACACAGAGACCCTAAAAATCAAGGCAACAACATTGTAGAAATGAGGACAGTGAAAAATCATTGTTTAGCCCCTTTGGATCCACAGTGTCTGAGGAGTACTGCCAGAACACCTCTTTGTTTTAATTTACGTATGATATCACCTCCTTGGTGAAATGTGACACGTTCTATGGGTACAACGTGCAGGGAGGAAGGTGAGCCATGTTTGGCTTCGATGCAGTGGCACGCAATAGCATAGTCCGTGTTTTTATTTCGAATAGCAGCCTTATGTTCTGCGATGCGAAGATTCAATGCTTAAGTTTGACCAAAATATAGAGTAAGCAGCCCAGCAGATGCATTTGAGCAGGTATATCACATTTGTGGTGCTACAATTACTGACTCTTTATATTTTGTGTTCTTTACCTGTTCTCGGGTAAACCGATGCGAGGGTGGCAATGTTGTGAACTCTCGTACATTTTGGATCACTTTTGAGGATGTTCCTGTGTTTCAATACAATGGATTTGACGCAACCGGCACATGGGCTGTTCTCTGTGGAAAAAAAGCAAACGTGGGAGCGTTTTGTCCTGGTATCTGTCAGTGCCAGTAAGTCCACTTTGACGCTCAGTCTCTGAATTTGAGATTGTGGTCAGATAAGTTAATATAAAAAATGTACTCTGAGGTTGAGCTGTTGTTCACTGACCCATACAGCTCGATGGGCCGGGCATGCAGAGTGAACCCGACCACCCCCGGTGCCCAGGGAGGGTTGCCACAGCAACTGAGGTGGCTTACAGAAAGTGTAGTGGTCTAGTTGGCAGTGTGGTTAAAGGGAGATTTCTCCTCTCCACTGATCTGGAGCTTGAGGGATCTGGCAACACATGCTTTGTTTGCCCCCAAATCCATCCTGAGCCATCTGTTCTGTCAGCCGTCTTCACCACTACCAGCCTCTTCTGCTCTGTTCAGATTGGCCGCCATCACACTGCATTACAGTGGCAGGACTCATACTGTTGCACAAGTACAATACTGCCCATGTCGTCAGTGGTGTGGCTTTAGGAGAAGCAGGCATCCGTTTAGGAAATAATACTCTAATTTATGGGGTTTTCTTTGGCAATTTGTATGCTACGTACATAGCACATATTCAGCTTATATTTGGATGGCAGCGGTTTTAGATGCCGTTCAGTCTTTGTGAATGAAGAGTCAGTCTTCAAATCACATGCCTTGAGTTGTCCTCATTATATAAGCACGTGCTGTGTTTGTTTACACACACATCTGTCATGTGAGAAAGGAGATGACAGACTTGCGATCTCAGACATGGTAACTCTTATGACGGACAGCCAGTCAGAGCCGTCGGAACGGAGACAGATGTCAAACGACACAACCATACTTTACCTTTCAAACTGGAGCAGAGCAGTGCTCCCCAATAGTAACGAGATAGGGGATGACATCGGGGATAGATGACATGACATCACTGCACAGCTCCGGAGATGACATCTGTCCTGACTTTATGGGTCAGCCTCAGTTGCTGTATGTCTGTATGAGCAGCACAGCTTTCATACCAAGCTGTCAAATGTCTTGTTTGAATGTCACATAAATGCAGGCCTAGACAAATGTTACATGATGTCATAAGCTAGCTTCTCCCTCGTGTGATGTGCTTCAGGTAACTCCTCTACCGTTGACTGTCATCATACAGTTGAAGTCGGAAGTTTACATACACCTGAGCCAAATACATTTAAACTCAGTTTTTCACAATTGCCGACATTTAATCCTAGTAAAAATTCCCTGTTTTAGGTCAGTTAGGATCACCACTTTATTGTAAGAATGTGAAATGTCAGAATAATAGTAGAGTGATTTATTTCAGCTTTTATTTCTTTCATCACATTCTCAGTGGGTCAGACGTTTACATACACTCAATTAGTATTTGATAGTGTTGCCTTTAAATTGTTTAACCTGGGTCAAACATTTCGGGTAGCCTTCCACAAGCTTCCCACAATAAGTTGGGTGAATTTTGGCCCATTCCTTCTGACAGAGCTGGTGTAACTGAGTCAGGTTTGTAGGCTTCCTTGCTCACACATGCTTTTTCAGTTCTGCCCACAAATGTTCTATAATATTTAGGTCAGGGCTTTGTGATGGCCACTCCAATAGCTTGACATCCTTAAGCCATTTTGCCACAACTTTGGAAGTATGCTTGGGGTCATTATTCATTTGGAAGACCCATTTGCGACCAAGCTTTAACTTCCTGACTGATGTCTTGAGATGTTGCTTCAATATAAACACATTTTTCTGCCTCATGATGCCATCTATTTTGTGAAGTGCACCAGTCCCTCCTGCAGCAAAGCACCCCCACAACATGATGCTGCAACCCACGTGCTTCATGGTTGGGATGGTGTTCTCCGGCTTGCAAGCCTCCCCCTTTTTCCTCCAAACATAACGATGGTCATTATGGCCAAACAGTTTTATTTTTGTTTCATCAGACCAGCGGACATTTCTCCAAAAAGTACAATCTTTGTCCCCATGTGCAGTTGCAAACCGTAGTCTGGCTTTTTTATGGTGGTTTTGGAGCAGTGGCTTCTTCCTTGCTGAGCAGCCTTTCAGGTTATGTCCATATAGGACTCGTTTTACTCTGGATATAGATACTTTTGTACCTGTTTCCTCCAGCATCTTCACAAGGTCCTTTGTTGCTGTTCTGGGATTGATTTGCAATTTTCGCACCAAAGTATTTTCATCTCTAGGAGACAAAAGGGTCTCCTTCCTGAGCGGTAGGACGGCTGCTTCGTCCCATGGTGTTTATACTTGTGTACTATTGTTTGTACAGATGAATGTGGTACCTTCAGGCATTTGGAAATTGCTCCCAAGGATGAACCAGGCTTGTGGAGGTCAACAATTTTTTGCTGATTTCTTTTGATTTTCCCATGATGTCAAGCAAAGAGGCACTGAGTTTGAAGGTAGGCCTTGAAATGCATCCACAGGTACACCTCCAATTGACTCAAATTATGTCAATTAGCCTATCAGAAGCTTCTAAAGCCATGACATTTTCTGGAATTTTCCAACCTGTTTAAATGCACAGTCAACTTAGTGTATGTAAACTTCTGACCCACTGACAGTGAATTATCAGCGAAATAATCCGTTTGTAAACAATAGTTGGAAAAATGCACAAAGTAGATGTCCTAACTGACTTGCCAAAACTATAGTTTGTTAACAATACATTTGTGGAGTGGTTGAAAAAGGAGTTTTAATGACTCCAACATAAGTGTATGTAAACTTCTGACTTCAACTGTACATGAGTCTTAAGAATTATATTTTCTTCACACACGCCAAACAAGTTAAGAGACTACAGATTACAAAGACGGAACCCAATAAAGACAACACTTAAAGGTAGAATCCTTGCTGCAGAACCCATATAAAAACAGGATGGTGTTGCTGAGCCACTTTCACCTCCATATGTCGTGTTTGGAACGGACTGTGGGAAGTTTAACCTGTACGGTTCTTCGACACTCCATATAGGAGAATCCTTTTTAAAACCCTTTCCACAGAGGATTCTTCATTGAACCCAAAAGAGTTCTATCTGTAACTCCTGGGGGGACAGCCCCCTTTTATCCTATCTTTTTCTCCCCTCTCTCGTCTCGCTCCCCTCTCCTCTCGCTCCTCTCTCCTCTCGCTCTCCTCTCGCTCTCCTCTCCTCTCGCTCCCCTCTCCTCTCGCTCCCCTCTCCTCTCGCTCCCCTCTCCTCTCGCTCCTCTCGCTCTCTCTCTCTCCTCTCCTCCTCGCTCCCTCTCCTCTCGCTCCCCTCTCCTCTCGCTCCCCTCTCCTCTCGCTCCCCTCTCCTCTCGCTCCCTCTCCTCTCGCTCCCCTCTCCTCTCGCTCCTTCTCCTCTTGCTCTCCTCTCGCTCCTCTCGCTCTCCTCTCGCTCCCCTCTCCTCTCGCTCCTCTCTCCTCTCGCTCCCTCTCCTCTCGCTCCCCTGTCCTCTCGCTCCCCTGTCCTCTCGCTCCCCTCTCCTCTCGCTCTCCTCTCTCTCCCCTCTCCTCTCGCTCCCCTCTCCTCTCGCTCCCCTCTCCTCTCGCTCCCCTCTCCTCTCGCTCCCCTCTCCTCTCGCTCTCCCTCTCCTCTCGCTCCCCTCTCCTCTCGCTCCTCTCGCTCCCTCTCCTCTCCTCTCGCTCCCCTCTCCTCTCGCTCTCCTCGCTCCCCTCTCCTCTCGCTCTCCTCTCCTCTCGCTCCCCTCTCCTCTCGCTCCCCTCTCCTCTCGCTCCCCTCTCCTCTCGCTCCCTTCTCCTCTCGCTCTCCTCTCGCTCCTCTCGCTCTCCTCTCGCTCCCCTCTCCTCTCGCTCCTCTCTCCTCTCGCTCCTCTCTCCTCTCGCTCCTCTCTCCTCTCGCTCCCCTGTCCTCTCGCTCCCTCTCCTCTCGCTCTCCTCTCTCTCCCCGCTCCTCTCGCTCTCCTCTCTCTCCCCTCTCCTCTCTCTCCCCTCTCCCCTCTCCCCTCACCTCTCGCTCCCCTCTCCTCTCGCTCCCCTCTCCTCTCGCGCTCCTCTCGCTCCCCTCTCCTCTCGCGCTCCTCTCGCTCCCCTCTCCTCTCGTGCTCCTCTCCTCTCGCTCTCCTCTCGCTCCCCTCTCCTCTCGCTCTCCTCTCGCTCCCTCTCCTCTCGCTCCCCTCTCCTCTCGCTCTCCTCTCGCTCCCCTCGCTCCTCTCGCTCCTCGCTCCTCTCGCTCCCCTCTCCTCTCGCTCCCCTCTCCTCTCGCGCTCCTCTCCTCTCGCTCCCCTCTCCTCTCGCTCCTCTCCTCTCGCTCCTCTCGCTCCCTCTCTCTCGCTCCCTCGCCCTCGCTCCTCTCGCTCCCCTCTCCTCTCGCTCCCCTCTCCTCTCGCTCCCCTCTCCTCTCGCTCCCCTCTCCTCTCGCTCCCCTCTCCTCTCCTCTCGTCCCCCTCTCCCTCTCGCCCCCCTCCCCGCTCCTCTCGCTCCCCTCTCCTCTCGCTCCCCCCTTCTCTCAATTCAATTCAAAGGGCTTTATTGGCATTGGAAACATGTATGTTGCCAAAGCAAGTGAAATAAACAATCAAAAATGAACAGTGAACATTACACTCACAAACATTTTGAGAGAATATAAACATTTCAAATGTTATATTATTGGCTATGTACAGTGTTGCAACAATGTGCAAATAGTTGTAGTATTAAAGGGAACATAAACAGATAAATATAAGGTGTATTTACAATGGTGTTTGTGCTCCACTGGTTGCCCTTTTTCTTTTGGCAACACATCACAAATCTTGCTACTGTGGTATTTCACCTAATAGTTATGGGAGTGTATCAAGATTGGATGTGTTTTCAAATGCTTTGTGGATCTGTGTAATATGAAGGAAATATATGTGTCTCTGATATGGTCATACAGGAGGTTAGGAAGTGCAGCTCTTCCCTTGAGAGCCAGGTCTGCCAATGGCGGCCTCTCTCACTAGCAAGGCTATGCTCACGGGAGTCTGTACATAGTCAAGGATTTTCTTAATTTTAGGTCAGTCACAGTGGTCAGGTATTCTACTACTGTGTACTCTCTGTTTAGGCCCAAATAACATTCCAGTTTGCTCTGTTTTTTTGTTGTTGATTCGTTCCAATGTGTCAAGTAATATCTTTTTGTTTTTTTATGACTGGGGTTGGGTCTAATTGTGTTGCTGTCCTGAGGCTCTGTCTGTTTGTGTTAGTGAGCAGAGTCCCCATACCAGCTGACAGAGAGGACTCTTCTACAGGTTCATCCCTCTGTAGGTGAGGGCTTGGTTATGAAGGTTTGAGAATCACAGATTTTTAGGTGATTGTAGAATTGAATTGCTCTTCTATGGATTTGATCATTCCGGGACCATTGGGTGTGAGCTGAGCATCTGGTGCATGCCTCTTAGGTCGTGGGGTGGGATATGGGTGGGTGTATTAGTGGGGGTGGGGCCTGTGTCTGCTCATGGCCTGGGCATATGTGTGGCTGTCATGGTGAGGTCCTTTCTGCAGGGGTGGGGGGCATGGTGGGGCAGAAGGGGCATAAGACTGATCTGGGGAGGGCTTATACAGTGGGGCAAAAAAGTATTTAGTCAGCCACCAATTGTGCAAGTTCTCCCACTTAAAAAGATGAGAGAGGCCTGTAATTTTCATTATAGGTACACTTCTACTATGACAGACAAAATGAGAAAAAAATGATTTTTAATGAATTTATTTGCAAATTATGGTGGAAAATAAGTTTTTGGTCAATAAGAAAAGTTTATCTCAATACTTTGATATACCCTTTGTTGGCAATGACAGAGGTCAAATGTTTTCTGTAAGTCTTCGTAAGGTTTTCACACACTTGCTGGTATTTTGGCCCATTCCTCCATGCAGATCTCCTCTAGAGTAGTGATGTTTTGGGGCTGTTGCTGGGCAACACGGACTTTCAACTCCCTCCAAATATTTTCTATGGGGTTGAGATCTGGAGACTGGCTAGGCCACTCCAGGACCTTGAAATGCTTCTTACGAAGCCACTCCTTCGTTGCCCGGGCGGTGTGTTTGGGATCATTGTCATGCTGAAAGACCCAGCCACGTTTCATCTTCAATGTCCTTGCTGATGGAAGGCTTTGTTACTTTGGTCCCAGCTCTCTGCAGGCCATTCACTAGCTCCCCCCGTGTGGTTCTGGGATTTTTGCTCACCGTTCTTGTGATCATTTTGACCCCACGGGGTGAGATCTTGCGTGGAGCCCCAGATCGAGGGAGATTATCAGTCGTCTTGTATGTCTTCCATTTCCTAATAATTGCTCCCACAGTTGATTTATTCAAACCAAGCTGCTTACCTGTTGCAGATTCAGTCTTCTCAGCCTGGTACAGGTCTACAATTATGTTTCTGGTGTCCTTTGACAGCTCTTTGGTCTTGGCCATAGTGGAGTTTGGAGTGTGACTGTTTGAGGTTGTGGACAGGTGTCTTTTATACTGATAACAAGTTCAAACAGGTGCCATTAATACAGGTAACGAGTGGAGGACAGAGGAGCCTCTTAAAGAAGAAGTTACAGGTCTGTGAGAGCCAGAAATCTTGCTTGTTTGTAGGTGACCAAATACTTATTTTCCACCATAATTTGCAAATAAATTCATTAAAAATCCTACAATGTGATTTTCTGGATTTCTTTTCTCATTTTGTCTGTCATAGTTGAAGTGTACCAATGATGAAAATGACAGGCCTCTCATCTTTTTAAGTGGGAGAACTTACACAATTGGTGGCTGACTAAATACTTTTTTGCCCCACTGTATAAGGTGTGGCTAGGTTTTGGGGAGGGGTCGAATGGTGGGGGTGAGGATCCTCTTGGTGCGGGTCCTCCAGGAGGGGTGTCTCGCTGGTCTGGGCAGGGTGTCTATTTCTCTGTTGCTCCTGTGTGCGGTGCTGGGGCTGCAGATCAGGGGATGTCCTTCAAGGTCCTGGCAAAAGTGGGGAGACTGCTGCTGGGTGGTTGGACAGCAGAGTTTAGCCACTTGGGGGTTATGGAATAAGTTTCCCCATCAATGTATTCCCCATTTGAGTCCATGAGGAGCACAATCTGGCTTTTGTGTGGGGGTGTGGGGGGCTGACAGGGCAGTTTGAAGAGGTGTGATCACTCGCTCGGGGTGGGGGAGTCGTCACCAAGGGAAAGCTTCTCCTGACCTGTGACCTCTTCATTGGAAGTCCTGTTGGAAATGCATGAAGTTGCCCTGCACTACCACTGTTCTGTTATTGTAAAGTATGACAGAGGGTGTCAGTGTCAGGGTCCTTGTTTTCCAGTATTCTGATTTTCCTCCCTCCACCAATACCAGCTCTCTTCATATAAGGGTAGTGTGCTCTTATAGCTGTGTGCCATGCACATGGAGAGTCTGTGTGGAAGGTTAAGTTGCTTTCTTTCCCATTTTTGTAGGGTTCTGTTCTTTCCTAGCAAGCTTGGTAGCCTTTTAACTTCGCATTCAGTCTTTATACAGTTCTATCTAGAGATGATTGTAATGTTTTCTTTTTAAGCTTTATAAGTAGCTTCAGACTGATCATTACTTACTCAGTTCCCCATTGGATGGTATGTTCGGCTTTCTGTTGTGCTTCTTTTGCTGGTTGCTGGTTTGTCAGAAGGTTTTCTGGATTGTCCTTGGAAGTAACAATCCTTGGTAGTAAAAATACTTCCAGAATCCTTCCAGGTAATTTTGTCCAAAATCAGGTTGTAGGTTTTGATTTGGAGTGAAGGTTATGTTGTGGAGGGTAAGTGACCTGTATATGTCCTTGTATCCATCTTTTTGTTAAAAAAACAACATGCTGAAAGATTTCAGGGCTCATCTGCTCATGACCTGCTCTCTCTTGCTCTCTGTCCCCTCTCTCTGCCCTCTCTCTCTCTGCCCTCGCAGCAGGCCATGACGTGTTATCTGATTATCTTGTCCAGATTGAGACAAGGAACCGTAAAAGATATAAGTGCCCTTTTTGAAAGCAAGGGTTGGTATGATGTGAAGCTGGCAGGCCTTGGTGTCAGGCAGCTCAAAGCTTTGCAGACTTCAACTTTCAAATATTGCCTTTTGAAAATCAACTTGCGGAGAATGCCTTTTGATTTGGTTTTCTCCACGTTGTATTCTAGGTAGTTCATGTTCAAGTTCATGTTTTTCTTTATCAGAGAACATAAAATCTTCTCTCAATGCAAAAACACTTTTCCCTGGTGTTCCCCTGTGGAAGAATATGTGCTCGTTCTTTAGAAAGGAGGAAGACAGAAGGTGCCTCTTTTCGACCTTGCAGTGTTCCGGTGCACATCTATTGATTGAAGTAGAGATGCCCTTTTTAAAGTTGTCTGAGTGTCTTGTGTTCTCTGACATTGTGTTTCCTGCTCCAGTTCCCCAGGTACTCAAGAGCTGCACGGAGTTCATCGAGAAACATGGCGTGGTGGACGGCATGTACCGCCTCTCTGGAATCGCCTCCAACATCCAGAAACTACGGTAAGACACACACACACACACACTCTCACGCACACTGATTTGACAGTGCTATCCGTTAAACATGAGTATGCCTCATAGGGCGTTCATAGACGTAATCTCAAGTGTACACCAGCCACCAACTTCTGAGAATTTGTTCTGTTCTGCACAAAAGCCCTCAGTGGACAGAGAAGGCAAAGGTATTTTTAAAACATCATGGACCTTGACTACCAGGTGGCATTGTACTCAATATCAGTTCATGTTCATGAATACAGCTCTCGTCACAGTAAGTAAAGGGTGAAACCCAACTCCTAAACGTAATGCACTTGTGCCATACATGTCAATAAAATTCCATCAAAGATAACGTGCACTTTCAACAGAAATTCCCATGATCTTTTCCTTGGCATGCGAAATGTGGATTTACCCCTGTGTGTGGGCGCTGTGGGCATCCCTCAACAACACGTGTGGGTGCGTGCGTGTGTACATGTGTGTGTGTGCGTGGGCATCCCTCGTCAAAAACCTGTTGACTGGCTGTGGAACATAACCCCTAACTGTTCTCTTCCCATTTTTGCACTGTTCATTTTGTCCTCAAACAGTCCAAGTAAGTGACATGGTTGCACTATGCCAACTGAGAACTCACAGTATCTCACTCTGTAATTATAACATTTTAGACTGTGAAGAGGAAGGAATGTTTGGCGTCTTGAAGCCAAGCGTGAAATGGTGTGGGTTTTTTGTAGTATTTTATGGGGAATTTCTTTTTTTCTCCTGAATAAGTATAATCCTAACCCTGCAATAATTATTTGCATGGTTTAACTCAGGATTGACATTTAGGAACCGTCTTAAAATGTAGATTTCCAATTGTTAAACCCACTGTTGAATATCCCAACTGCAACTTTACACCTTTGTTGTCTAGGATTACATCATTAATATAATGTGGCATTTATGACAAAACCATTATTCCGCTGAATGTACAAAACATGAGGAAAATCTGCTCTTTCCATGACATAGTGACCAGGTGAATCCACTTCAATCAGTGTAGTTGAAGGGGAGGAGACAGGTTAAAGGAGGGTTTTTAAGCATTGAGACAATTGAGACATGGATTGTGTATGTGTGCCATTCAGAGGGTGAATGGGCAAGACAAACTATTTAAGTGCCTTTGAACGGGGTATGTTAGTAGGTGCCAGGCGCACCAGTTAGTGTCAAGAACAGCAACACTGCTGGGTTTTTCACACTCAATAGTTTCCCGTGTGTATTAAGAATGGTCCACCACTCAAAGGACATCCAGCCAACTTGACACAACCGTGGGAAGCATTGGAGTCAACACGAGCCAGCATCCCTGTAGAACACTTTCGACAACTTGTAGAGTCCTTGCTCTGACGAACTAAGGCTGTTGTGAGGGCAGAAGGGGTGCAACTCAATATTAGGAAGGTGTTCCTAATGTTTTGTACATTGAAAAGCGCTCAGACAATTTCATCATCTCTGATGTTTGAACAAAGAAATTAGGGTTTGTTTATGAAGTAAGAGTTATTGATGGCAGCTTCCCGTTAGAAACTTCTAAACATTTATAAAGGGAGTGTCCTGTCCAGAACGCTCTGTTTATTTACATAGTAGTTCATATTCCATGGATTTATCATGAATTCTTCAGGTCACCAAACTCAACACAGAACAGTATGACAAACGCATGAAAATGTATGCACTCACTACTGTAAGTTGCTCTGAATAAGAGCATCTGCTAAATTACTCAAATGTAAAACTAAGATGAAGAGATGAACCAACACCTCTTTGCAATGGGAGGAATGGTTCTATTTTCCTCTCTTGATTTGTCTATATCTTTCTGTTACTTACTTGCTCGCTCTCTCTGTCCATGAATCTGTCTGTCTCTCTTTCTTGCTCAATCCGCTCTTTCCTTCTATCACACCCCCCCCTTTCTATCCCTCCCCTCTCTCGCTCCATCCGTCTTTCTATCCCTCCCCTCTCTCTCTCCATCCGTCTTTCTATCCCTCCCCTCTCGCTCTCCGTCCATGTCTTTCTATCCCTCCCCTCTCGCTCTCATCCATGTCTTTCTATCCCTCCCCTCTCCATCCATGTCTTTCTATCCCTCCCCTCTCCATCCATGTCTTTCTATCCCTCCCCTCTCCATCCATGTCTTTCTATCCCTCCCCTTTCCATCCATGTCTTTCTATCCCTCCCCTCTCTCTCTCCATCCGTCTTTCTATCCCTCCCCTCTCGCTCTCCGTCCATGTCTTTCTATCCCTCCCCTCTCGCTCTCATCCATGTCTTTCTATCCCTCCCCTCTCCATCCATGTCTTTCTATCCCTCCCCTCTCCATCCATGTCTTTCTATCCCTCCCCTCTCCATCCATGTCTTTCTATCCCTCCCCTCTCCATCCATGTCTTTCTATCCCTCCCCTCTCCATCCATGTCTTTCTATCCCTCCCCTCTCCATCCATGTCTTTCTATCCCTCCCCTTTCCATCCATGTCTTTCTATCCCTCCCCTCTCCATCCATGTCTTTCTATCCCTCCCCTCTCCATCCATGTCTTTCTATCCCTCCCCTCTCCATCCATGTCTTTCTATCCCTCCCCTTTCCATCCATGTCTTTCTATCCCTCCCCTCTCCATCCATGTCTTTCTATCCCTCCCCTCTCCATCCGTCTTTCTATCCCTCCCCTCGCTCTCCATCCATGTCTTTCTATCCCTCCCCTCGCTCTCCATCCATCTTTCTATCCCTCCCCTCTCGCTCTCCATCCATGTCTTTCTCTCCCTCCCCTCTCGCTCTCCATCCATGTCTTTCTCTCCCTCCCCTCTCGCTCTCCATCCATGTCTTTCTCTCCCTCCCCTCTCGCTCTCCATCCATGTCTTTCTCTCCCTCCCCTCTCGCTCTCCATCCATGTCTTTCTCTCCCTCCCCTCTCCATCCATGTCTTTCTATCCCTCCCCTCTCCATCCATGTCTTTCTATCCCTCCCCTCGCTCTCCGTCCATGTCTTTCTATCCCTCCCCTCGCTCTCCATCCATCTTTCTATCCCTCCCCTCTCGCTCTCCATCCATGTCTTTCTCTCCCTCCCCTCTCGCTCTCCATCCATGTCTTTCTCTCCCTCCCCTCTCGCTCTCCATCCGTCTTTCTATCCCTCCCCTCTCCATCCATGTCTTTCTATCCCTCCCCTCTCCATCCATGTCTTTCTATCCCTCCCCTCTCCATCCATGTCTTTCTCTCCCTCCCCTCTCCATCCATGTCTTTCTCTCCCTCCCCTCTCCATCCATGTCTTTCTCTCCCTCCCTCCGCTAGGCATGAGTTTGACTCGGAGCAGATCCCCGACCTGACCAAAGACGTGTACATCCAGGACATCCACTGCGTGGGCTCATTGTGCAAGCTCTACTTCCGCGAGTTGCCCAACCCCCTGCTCACCTATCAGCTCTACGAGAAATTCTCCGTAAGGACATGCTCTTGGCACAGCACGGGGACTGCACTGAGTGCCCTTCTCCACCCAAAACAAAAACATCACGATTTCTCACACTAACATGCTGCTGCCGCTTGGCGTCCCCCTAGTTACAACGAGCCCCTTCTGTTTTGGTTTGAGAGCTCTACAGTGTTGCAATGTTGCGTAGTGCCCTTGGCCCAAGAGGAACCCTGCTCTGTCTTTGTGGATAGTATTTATTAGGTTTCGCATTGTCCCGAACTGGCGTCCAATTTCCATGTGCAAAATACTTTTTTCTTCTTCTCTGTCTCTGTGGGGGGTATGTTCAAGACCCTCGCCAGGACCAAGTGTCAATTATCTCAAGTTTAAGTACTGTATATGTTATGAGGGTGAGCTAATCTGACACTTTCCCCCCCGAAGTAAAATATGAAAATTGTCATAGGCCCTCAGTAATCACATTCTCGATTTACCAAAGACCAAATACACTGTTGGAGGGCTTATCTTGGAACCACCACTCCAAATCTAAGCGCATGGCACCCACTTTAAACGACTAGTATTACAAATACAAAACTCACTCAGACTTCAAATAAATAAAACCCCTCACCAAACAAAATGGTCTTGGCTGGAGGCTGTAAAGATGGTGTAAATGTTTGCTGGTTGCTATGGAAGAGAGGGGGAAGGGTGGCGGCGGGAGTGTTCTGTCCCCTTGGCTGAGCCAAGCGGTGTGCAAGTGCCTCTACACCGGCCCTGGCCGACTGACTGCGTGGAGGTGTCGTGTTAATGAAGCACTTCTTAACGCAGAGGCACTGATCCCTACCACTCTCCTCCCTCCCTCCATCCTCCCCTCCATCTCCCTCGTTCCTTTCCGCTCCACAGGAGGCCGTGTCAGCAGCCACAGACGAGGAGCGGCTTATCAAAATACATGATGTCATTCAGCAGCTGCCGCCTCCGCATTACAGGTTAGCGCAAAGCCACGCTGCCCCCTGCAGGAACACACAGATTTTCAAAGATTTTACTGAGTTGCAGTTCATATAAGGTAATCAGTCTATTGAAATAAATTCATTAGGCCCTAATCGGTGGACTTTACATGGCTGGGAATACAGATATGCACCTGTTAGCCAGAGATACCTTAAACAAATAGGGGTGGATTAGAAAACCAGTCAGTATCTGATGTGACCACCATTTGCTTCATGCAACACATCTCCTTTGCATAGAGTGGATCAGGCTGTTGATTGTGGCCTGTGGAATGTTGTCCCACTCTTCAATGGCTGTGCGAAGTTGCTGGATATTGGCGAGAACTGGAACACGTGGTCGTACACATTATCCGGAGGCCTGTTGGACGTACTGCCAAATTCTCTAAAAATGATGTTGGAGGCGGCTTATGGTAGAGATATTAACATTAAATTCTCTGGCAATAGCTCTGGTGGACATTCCTGCAGTCAGCATGCCAATTGCACCCTCAACTTGAGACATCTGTGGCATTGTGTTGTGTGACAAAACTGCACATTTTAGAGTGGCCTTTTGTCCCCAGCACAAGGTTCACCTTATTGATATGCCACACGTGGATGGATTATCTTGGCAAAGGAGAAATGCTCACTAACAGGGATATAAACAAATTTGTGCAGAAAAATTTAGAGAAATTAGCTTTTTGTGCATATGGAACATTTCTGGGATCAACACTTTACATGTTGCATTTATATTTTGGTTCAGTGTACATTTTTTTGCGTTGGGAAGGGTGTCAAACATTAACAATGATATAGACACATTATATGAACTACATGACCAAAAGTATGTGAACAACTGCTCGTTGAACATCATATTCCAAAATCATGGGCATTAATATGGAGTTGGGCCCCCCCCTGGTCCCCTCCACTCTTATGTGAATATCCAAATCCATTCAATTGAAAGGATGTCCACATATTTTTGTGTATATTATACAAACATAATGGATGGTTAATGTATTCCACTCAAAAAGTTTCAGAACCTTATGATCTTATACAAGTAGGTAAAACATGCTTCTGTAGAATTAGTCATAGAACTGGTGTAAATGTGTGTTTCATCCTCCATCCTGTTCTCAGGACTCTGGAGTTCCTCATGAGGCACCTGTCCCAACTGGCCACCTTCAGCTACATCACCAACATGCACAGCAAGAACCTGGCCATCGTCTGGGCCCCCAACCTATTGAGGTCAGACAACGTCATGTTATTGATCATATCTCACCAGTGTAATCAATAGTACTAGTATATATAGGTTGCTCTGAGTAACTGCAGTTGATCTTGTACTGAAAATAGCTATGATATGACGATTTAGGAAGCAAACAAATTCTTCCGCATGAAATGTGGTCAGACGGTTTTTGTCACGCAAAAGACTGCCGGTCTCACGGTAATTGACCGTTAATTAACATAAACATGTTTAGTATCTCCTGGCCTCCACACATACAATCCGCTTGATGCCTTTGGAACATCTACATTTAAAAGTATAATACATTCATTTAATAAACACCGTCACAATACCTCTATTTGTTTTAGTCCAGTCTAAAGAAACATGATATGAGGAAAATGTATTTCAGAAGAACAGAATGAGTTGGCCTACTGTAGGCCTATGTTATTTGTCTTTAATTGTGAACCATACAAACCTTAGACTGTCTTAGAAATCAAAACATATATGGGCTGCATGGTGCGACCTATAGGCTATTGATGATTTGAGAAAGTAGTAGAAAAAGCTTGAGGTCTGTTCCTTGCCTCAGGCTACACAGCTGTTCTCTCGTCGAGTGATCATATTTTCACCCATCAGACTATTCTCAATAATCTTTACTAATATGTCAAATTTTGTTTCGATTTAGAATTGTCCATTATCAAATGGGCCGGAACATGTCATCTGTGTTGCACTCGAATAGTGAATGGAGGCCTCGCGTTTTGTAGGCTACTTCGGTTTTATAGCGGAGCATGTGCTTAATATGAGTAGCTGAAAAATAAATAAGAGAACTTATTTCACTCCATGTATCAACCACTGTTGGCGGAGCATGTTCTCGCTGACTGACAGATGATATTACGCCCAGACTCTGTATGTCATGGGTTTTCCAACCTTGTTCCTGCAGCTACCCAGTGCTTCATTTGTGAAACCTGTGAAATATGTATGGCAACATCGATAGTAACATGTTTTCGCAAACCAAACATATTTCACTAAACTTAACAGCCCCTCTGCATGTTTGAGAAAGGAGGAGATGAGATATTCTCATCAAGGTTAATTATGAAAAAATTCCCTATTACTAGGTTATTCAAATGCAAATATACTAATTGTAGGCGAACTGTAAGGCGCACTGCACAATCAAGGAACCAACAGCATCGCCCAGGGCCTTAAGTTCTCGTCCAGAATCATGGATAGACATGTTGTCCTTCCAGTATGCATAATAATACAGTTCACACTCAAAGGTGATTTACTCAAATGTGTTGAATTTGGGAGTATAGCCTAGACCAATTGTATATACCAACGACATCTTAAATCAGTTGTTTTTCTGCCATGTGTAATATGCAGTAGGCTATGTATTGTATAATGGCACAATCATCATTATTATTAAGATTTTTCCTTTTGGGCTTGGGCTCATAAGCCTATGCATTTGCATAAACTCTATGGGTGTTTTGAATGAATCATCACCTTAGAAAGGGCTGTCCATTTCGTTGTGTTTGGCGTCAAACAACATCCATGTTTTACACTGTTTCAACCCGCTGTTGTACTTCTTTCTTTAAATTGATCATCACAGTGAGGTTAGTTTTAAAGGTATGATAGGACTACAGTTTTGATGAGATTTTTTGATTGCCTTTGCATTGATGTCAGAGCGGTTAGAGGGACAATAGAGCCCTGGATACCAGTCCATTAGGACCTGATGGTAGTTAGCAAGTTGGGTTCTACCAAAGCATGACCAGGGGGCATAAAAGGAGATGACCGTGACTCAACGGTCATGTGGAATTATACTGAGGTCATGACTGCTATTGTGGCAGTAGTACGGTCACCGCAACAGCCCTATGTGGAAGAATGAGTAATTAAAAAAAGGTTGATCCCCAATGTCCTCTCCCCAGGTCCAAGCAGATAGAGTCGGCCTGCTTCAGCGGCACGGCAGCCTTCATGGAGGTCCGCATCCAGTCGGTGGTGGTGGAGTTCATACTGAACCATGTAGACGTCCTCTTCAGCCCCAAGCTCAGCTCGCTCATACGGGAGGGAGCAGGTACGCATGCCAACCTGTTGGGATGTCATCTATGTTCACAGTGCCACGGTGCTAACCGAAGCTGGAGGATTATTTCTTATGCAGGATTTTGCTTGATTCTAATTAATGCCAGTGGTGCTTTTGTCATAGCGCAAGCAGAATCCACTTGACCCTCAATTTAGAAAAGTAGCTTACTCAGAACAATCACTTTTTAATGCAAGTAATTTGTCTCCTCCATAACAAAGTCGATATCCAAAGCATTCCTAGTCAATCACCAAATATTTCTGTAAAAAACAGTGATAAGGCCTCCTGGGTGGCGCAGTGGTCTAGGGCACTGCATTGCAGTGCCACTAGAGACTCTGGGTTCGAGCCCAGGCTCTGTCGCAGCCGGACCGACCGGGAGGTCCATGGGGCGACGGACAATTGGCCTAGCATCGTCCGGGTTAGGGAGGGTGTGGCCGGTAGGGATATCCTTGTCTCATCTCGCATTAGCAAATCCTGTGGCGGGCCGGGCGCAGTACACGCTAACCAGGTCGCCAGGTGCTCGGTGTTTACTCCGACACATTGGTGCGTCTGGCTTCCTGGTTGGATGCGCGCTGTGTTAAGAAGTAGTGCGGCTTGGTTGGGTTGTGTTTTGGAGGACGCATGGCTTTCGACCTTAGTCTCTCCCGAGCCCATATGGGAGTTGTAGCGATGAGACAAGATAGTAACTAACAATTGGATACCACGAAATTGGGGAGAAAAGGGGGTTAAAAAAAAAAATGTAACAACGATAAAGCCTTGCGTTCCTATTTTCCTTTCACCTGCCTTACCCGGCAGGCCCGGAGAGCAAATCAAGTGCCCCTATAGGCCTACTGCCAATTCGATAGCTCAGATTACCGCATCGGCACAGTTTCTGCAAGCCATAGACTGTAAAAAGAATCCTCGAATGCACAGCGGAGTTGATACTGTGAGATTTTAAAATGTTTAAAACCATAAATAGAGAGAGAATACAGCAAAGAGCTGTGTTTTTTATGAGTAAGCTCATGTTTAAGTTGTTATTCAGGACTGCCAACACTTAAGTCTTAAAATGCGCGTTGTCCCACTTCCACTCACGCTACAACCAGCACTGCAGCTGCAATGAAACAGCAAAGTGTTTCCATACGCTTGCGTTATTATTAGCTGCTTGTCTTTTTTAATATCCAGGAATATTTCACTTTCTCTGGTCATAGGAGTAACCACATGAATTGGTGCTTGAGACAGAAATAATGCAGTGCGACTTGAGTTTTGCTATCAGCTGGAAGACTGCCCCCTTTTCTCAGCGGAAGAAGGGAGAGCGGATGGACAGTGAGTCGGGTGAGAGGCTGCGCCCTGCCCTTCCTCTCCTCAGACTGACCATCAGATGCAGGCCATCAGTCCAATAAAAAACATGTAAAAGCTCATTATTATGCTTACTCAGCTATGCCTCACAAGTAATACAACAAATGATCTATTAGTCTGATCATATACCTAAAAAATTTATATAATTTCAAAATGGTCTGAGAAAAACAACAATGGCAGGGAAATTCAAGCATAGCCAATATGTAGTGATAATGTATTGGGCCTATAGCCTACTGTACAAACCTCATTGCTGCAGAACTGTTTTTAATTGGTTAATGTTGCATAGGATTATAATTTTTTTATTTATGTTTCTTTTATTTTTTTTATCTGAGCGGTAGATCTCTGCTTGCATTTTGACTCCGAAAGTGATCTTGACTCAGTTAAGGTTGGTGGATACTGGTGTACATGATGATCACTTCTCCCCTTTCCCTAGGACACAACTCGTTGTTGCGGCCCAAGTCCCTGCTGGTGTCGTCCCCCTCCACCAAGCTGCTGACCCTGGAGGAGGCCCAGGCCCGGACCCAGGCACAGATCAACTCCCCCGTCACGGCCGATAGCAAGTACATTGAGGTGGGGGAGGGTCCGGCTGCGCTGCAGGGCAAGTTCCACACCGTTATCGAGTTCCCTATGGAGAGGTATGAACAACCTGCGGCCCTGGTATCTTTCTAACGGCTGATGTTTGTCCATGAGTTGTGAAGTATTGAAATGGAGGAGGCATAGATGAGATACAATACTTGGATGGAAATATCATACCATGAATGCATACAGTTACAGTGCATTCGCAAAGTATTCAGACCCCTTGACCTTTTCCTCATTTTGTTACATTACGGCCTTATTCTAAAATGTATTAAATAATGTTTTCCCCCTCATCAATCGACACACAATAGCCTATTTTGACAAAGCTAAAACAGGCTTTTAGAAATGTTTGCAAATGTATTACAAGTAAAAAACAAATACCTTATTTACATAAGTATTCAGACCCTTTGCTATGAGACTTGAAATTGATGTCAGGTGCATCCTGTTTCCATTGATCATCCTTGAGATGTTTCCACAACTTTATTGGAGTCCACCTGTGGTATATTCAATTGATTGGACATGATTGGAAAGGCACACATCTGTCTATATAACATCCCACAGTTAACTGTGCATGTCAGAGCAAAAACCAAGCCATGAGGTCTAAGGAATTGTCCGTCGATCTCCGAGACAGGATTGTGTCGAGTCACAGATATGGGGAACAGTACCAAAAAAATGTCTGCAGCATTGAAGATCCCCAAGAATACAGTGGCCTCCATCATTCTTAAATGGAAGTTTGGAACCGCCAAGACTATCAAGAGCTGGCCGCCCAACCAAACTGAGCAATCGGGGGAGAAGGGCTTTGCTCAGGGAGGTGACCAAGAACCCGATGGTCCTCCTGACAGAGCTCCAGAGTTCCTCTGTGGAGATGGGAGAACCTTCCAGAAGGACAACCATCTCTGCAGAACTCCACCAATCAGGCCTTCATGGTAGAGTGGTCAGACACTCTTCAGTAAAAGGCACATGACAGCCCGCTTGGAATTTGCCAAAAGGCACCTAAAGGACTCTCTGACCATGAGAAACAAGATTCAACTCTTTGGCCTGAATGCCAAGCGTCACGTCTGGAGTAAACTTGGCACCAACCCTACGATGAAGCATCGTGGTGGTGGCAGCATGCAGTGGGGATGTTTTTCAGTGGCAGATACTAGGAGACTAGTCTGGATCGAGGCAAAGATGAACGGAGAAATGTACAGAGAGATCCTTGATGAAAACCTGCTCCAGAGTGCTCAGGACCTCAAACAGGACAACAACCCTAAGCACACAGCCAAGGCAACGCATGTAGTGGCTTTGGGACAAGTCTCTGAATGTCCTTGAGTGGCCCAGCCAGAGTCCGGACTTGAACCCGATCGAACATCTCTGGGGAGACCTGAAAATAGCTTTGCAGCAACATACCCCATCCAACCTTAAGAGAGCTTGAGAGGATCTGCAGAGAAGAATGGGAGAAACTCGCCAAATACAGGTGTGCCAAGCATGTAGAGCCATAACCAACAAGGCTCTATGCTGTAATCGCTGCCAAAGGTCCTTCAACAAAGTACTGATTCATGGGTCTGAATAATTATGTAAATGTGATATTTAAGTTTTGTATTTCTTTATAAATTAGCTAACATTTCTAAAAACTTGTTTTTGCTTTGTCATTATAGGGTATTGTGTGTACATTGATGAAGGGGAAAAAACAATTGAATCCATTTTAGAATTAGGCTTTAAAGTAAGAACATGTGGAAAATGTCAATGGGCCTGAATACTTTCCGAAGGCACTGTACGTGGTTTCATATTATAAAGAAGTGAGTCATGTTGTTTAGGCAACAATAACAAAAGGACACATGACTACTTGTTTCCCCAACTGAGTGTTCTGTCCATTCACCTCCAACAGGAAAAGGCCCCCCATCAAGTCCAAGAAGTCACCGGTGGGAAACTGGCGCTCCTTCTTCAACCTGGGCAAGTCATCGTCTATGTCCAAGCGCAAGCTGCACCGCAACCCCAGCGAACCCAGTGAGCTCAAGGCCATGGCCCTGGCAGGTTAGATTCCCTTTCTTCTTCCCTCCCAAACACCAAGCCTTCACTCTCTGACCCTTCTCACAAATGTTATATTTGGTTGGAACGGAAACTAATTAATGTGAACTCATGCCTGTCTGTCTCATGTCCCAGGTGGCAGAGGGGACACGGGGACACTGCGATCGGCCAAAAGCGAAGAGTCGCTCACCTCGCTACACAACGTTGAAGGTAATGTATAATCTGACTTATCACCACGCCACTCTGTATGCCTGATGGAGCCTGTTCTTCAGTGCAAGTCTGCTCTGGTCCAAGTAGTAACGTATTTGTATAGATAGTTTTTTCTAATAAAACATTTGTGACTTGTCTTTGAATTGATGAAGATTTCCCCCTGACTCCCGTAGGAGAGTCGAAGGTGTACCGTCCTCGGCGGCCCCGCTCCAGCAGCGATGCCCTGTCGGCTTCCTACAACGGTGACCTGCTGGACAGCCACACCCGGCAGCACTGCAACTCCGATGACAATCTGGCCCAGAGCCACAGCGGGGGCGCCACCCACGGCGGAGGGGACAGCGATGGGGACGACGGGCCCATCTATGTTCCAGCCCTGATTTCGCCCCCACGTTCAGCCGGCGAGGACGTGGACCTTAGCCCCCCAGACATCGGCATGGCCTCGTTGGACTTTGACCCCATGTCGTTCCAGTGCAGCCTGCCCGACGGCTCCTTCTCCTTCCCCCTGGGGCTGAGCGATGTCGCTACGGGCGCGACTGGTGAGGGCACCAGCCCGAAGAGGAGCCCAGGCAGCATTGACAACGGCTCGGCGCTCGTCTCTCCTTCCTTCCTGGGGAAGTTCGCCAACCCCTTCTTGTCGCCTGACCTCAGCCCGGCCACGGGAGAGAAAGCAGGGAGCAAGAAGCTGGTCTGCTCAGTGTCTTTCTCTGACAAACCCGTACAGGCTGTGTCCCCTAAAAGGTCAAAGTCGGACATTTTGGCTCCACTGGCCATTTCGGAGCCGTTTGACATGGAGATTTCTAGTAGGCTTACAGAAAGCCATGGTGTTCCCCAGCCTTCTTCCCCTCCCTCAGGACTGCCCTGGGACTCTCCTCTGTTAATGGGCTCAGTGTTGCTGAGGACAGGGGAGCCGTCGCTGAGCGAGGCCTTTCAGATGGAGCTGCACTGTAAGCTCTCTGCCTTCGACATTGAGAGCCAAGACTCCACAGGGGAGGAGAGCACTGCCCAGCAACCTCCAGCAACCAATAGCGAGGAACAATTAGGTTAGTGGTGCATACAGCTGCTTCATTGCATACAGCTGCTTCTTTGCATACAGCTGCTTCTTTGCATACAGCTGCTACATTTTCACTTGATCACCTATCATGTTTTTTTTAATGTTAAAGAGAGAGTTCACCCAAATTACTAAATGATATAGTAGTTTCCTTTCCCTGTAAGGAAACCAATATATAATTTAGTTGAACTGTCCATTTCAACTGTCCATTTCTCTTTACAGTATAAGGCCTTTGTTTAATTATGCTTTGATTGACAATGCCTGTTTCGTTTCTAGGTTTAGTTTCCCCGCCTCATGCCTTTAACACCTTGCATGGATTTCAGCTCAGAGAAATCTTTCCACATGATGCCGCCAGAGCGCCAGGCTTAACACTTCCCCCTCTCTCCTACTCTTGAAGACCAAGCCTGCCTTTTTTCTTTTTATTCCCTTCAAACGCACTTTCTCTTCTCTCTGTCCTCACACTGCAGTTCCCTTCTGTTTTTGTCCCCCTCCCAGGAGCCGTAGCTAGTCTGGACTCTCCAAAAGCCTCCCCCAGCCCTCTCAGCTCCTCCTCTGTGTCCCTCCTCCCTCCCCCGCCCCATCCGAAGAACGCCGCCCGCATGTTGGCCCTGGCCCTGGCAGAGTCCGCCCAGCAGGCCTCTATCCTGACCCAGAAGAGGCCCTCCCAGTCCCAGCCCCCCACGCCAGTGTCCCCATTAGACCCCTGGAGCCCTCACACTCCCTGGACTGGCCCCCTCCCCCAGCTCTGCGCCCCCAGACGTCCCTCGAGGAGGGACCCAGGGCAGGAGAAGCCCAGACCCCAACCTTAACCCCCACCACCCCAAACCTTGCCCCTTCCTCCCCTCCCCCTTCCACCACCCCTACTGACAAACAGCCTTGCCAGTCAGTGAGCCATGAGTCCATCAGTATGTCCACCAGTGCAAAGTTCCCCTCCACTTCTCCCGGAGCCAACCAGGATATGGATTTCACCCTACCGGCTTCCCCTCACCACCAGTGTACCACCACTCCCTACTGCCCTCCAGCCCATGTGTCCCCCACTCTGAGGAGTCCAGACGGGCAGCAGCCCGCCATGGGCCAGGTAGCGGTCAGCAGCACTGGATTCTCCACCACCACCCCAGCCACCACTCCCAGGAGCAAGGAAACAGGTGTCTTGCCACAGCCTGCTCCTGAGGTAAATTGGTGAAAATTTGTCATATTTGCAGAATATCTTTGATAAAGTAACTATATAGCCAACTGGAATTGTTTTTGGTTCATTTTCAGGTCCATGTAGATGAGGCCGTCTGGTCGCCATCTCCGAAACCGTCAGAGCAGCGAGTTGCAGTTTCACAGCCTCAAATACAGTTCCATACTCATCCACAGGCCCAGCCACAGTCCCAGCCTCATCCCCAGCCCCACTCCCATCCCCAGCCTAACGCCAGAGTGGTCCCCACCCCATCCGAGCCAGTGGAGAGACCATGGGAGGCCATAAAGCCAGTTCAGCCCCGCGCGGAGCCTGTGACCCACGCCCATGGGCCCACGCCGCCAGCGCCTCCCGTCCGCTCCATTGAGAGCAAATTGGCAACTGCCGCCCTCAGCCACACAGAAGCCGCCAACCCCGCCATCTTCCACAACATCCTGACAGAGGCCTCCACGCCGGAGGCCCTCGCCCATCCTCACCCTCCCCCGCGTAAGTCTTCCACCCAGCAGTCAGCCTACCTGTACCACACCAAGGGAGAGGCCGCCTTACTGGAACCTCCCGGGGAGGCCTACTACCACCAACGGGCCATTCCCGTGGGGCAGCCTTCGTACCACTACCGGCCAGACAGTGTTCCCCCACACCTCTCCTACGCGTCAAAGTCGGAGCCCCAGATACCTTACAGTGCCCGCACGGACCACCGCTACAACACCATAGCTCATCCCAGGTCCTGCCACCAGTCAATGAAGCATCATGGGCCTCCCAGGGGTGGTGAGTACATATCACCCAGCCCGGGACACCATGGCCAGGGCTATGGACCCATGGAGGGAGCTCCGGTCTACCCCACTATCCGTAGGGTGCACTCGCTCCACGTGCCCTCAGCAATCCGCTCGGTGCCCATCCAGCGGACCGAGGTGCCTCCCGACGACGAGCTCTTCTACTACCAGCGGCCCGTCTACCAGTGCAATACCTACCAACAGCCACCGCAACAGTCCTCACAGGCTGACTACCACGTCACCCAACTCCAGCCTTACTTTGAGAATGGCCGGGTGCAGTACCGTTACAGCCCCTATTCGCCTTGCGCCAACCCGCTGGACGCCCCTTACTACGACGTGGACCCCTACGGGACCATCCGGCTGAGGCACTTCCACTCGTTCAGCAGTCGGGACCTGGGCCCCACCCTCAGCCGGTCGGGGGGCAAGGCGGGCGGCTACCACTACCTGTCCCGCCACATCCTCCCGCCGGGGAAGGAGCACAGCTTTGTCAGCAGAGACATGCCTCCGGGCCATGGCTCAAAGGGATCCGCCGTCTACTTCGCATGGAACCCAGAGGACTCGGAAAGGCTCCGGATGCACTCCATCCACAGAGAGAGCCGGGCCAGGCAGAAGGTCAAGGGACCTGTCATGTCTCAGTATGACAACGTGGGCCTGTTCATGCCTGGCGACCTGGGAGCGTACGAAACCCTACACCTGCGCAGTAAGTCGGACCCCGGCAAAGCCATGCTGATGACTGTCGAGGGTAAAGACGGGCGCTACGGAGTACCGCCGGGCTCCCAGCACGCTCCCCGACACCTTGTGTCTGACCCCGACGTCCTCATGTACATGGAGACGGAGAAGCACTGTCAGGGAAATGGCACCGGGGACAAACATAGCAACTCCAGGACCTGCCAGGTCTCCCACTCGCACCAAGCCCAACACCCACCCCGTTACCAGGCCCATCAGCAGGACCCCGGGGACGGAGCTCGGAGCTTCCAACCTCGCTACGAACAGCCCGATCCAGACCGCCACCAGAACAGGTCCAAAACCCCCGGTAGTTACCAGGACAATGATGACCACCAACACCAGTCGGCCCCCGTCAAAGCGCAGGCCCCTCCCAAGCCCGAGCGGTCGCACAGCATCCGAGAGCGCCAGCAGCAGCACTATAGCCAAGCTGCCACTTCCGAACCAGACAGAGACCACTCATACCAGCCCCACGGTGGGCAGCAGAGACACAGCACCATGGCGATACAGTCTCACTACGACAACCTGGATGATTACCACCCAGCAGCAATACCTCAGCCACAGGCCCCCATGCCAAACCCCCACGGGGTCCCCTCTGCTTCTTTCCCCACCAACCCTGGCTTCACGGGCAGCCACAGCAACCGAGCGTACTCCACTGCCTTGGGCCAGGGCGCCTTCATCCCAGCGGAACTGGCCCTGCAGAGGCCCGAGACAGAAATACACGCTGAATGAAGAAGAGACTTGTAAAAAAAAAGTGCAGGTTTTAGTAAGCAATGAAGTGACTCAGCTGGAGATTCAAATGTTCCACAGCCTCTGCAGGACAGTGGACTGTCGTCAGAACCTTTCTCATTATTTTTCTCTATATTTTTTATGAATTGTAAAGGAAAATAAGATACTTTTTAGAGAATGTACCATACTTTCTTCAATTGTTCTAAGAAGCCACGCGGTCATAACTCATTGAAATGGTGGATGATCATAGAAATGTATATGATATAAGCGAAATGTCCAAGAAACCAGAAAATATGTGTACAAAGAAGAACTACTGGTAAAAAGGGGTTTGTTTTATTTTTGTTTCCAGTTTTGTTTTGACTGGGGAGATATGAGCATAACAGGGATGAAGGTTTGCATTTTAGAAATGCATGTTATCTCCAATCTCTTCTTTACCATTGATATCCATTGTGTACTTTCTGGATGTTTCAGTACAAGTTCTCGAGGGAGGAAATCTGTGTAAGTCATCGTGCCCTCCCTCTTGTTTCTGTATACATAAGGCGTTTCAGTATGTTCACTTTCAGTCTTCAAGAATCTCAGATTTGGGGTTTGGGGCCCAGCAGTACAAAGTGAGTTCTAGAACTAGACAAGGTACTTTCACCTGGTACTGTACATTAAATTATGTTAATATTTTATTTGCTCTGTGATTGTGTGTTTTTGCTATAAAACGGAGTGAATTGAATTATAATGGAATGTTTTGGAACCGAGATTTGTTCTTCATTGCAAGAGGGACCAAACATGGAGTATTTTTGGCCATGAAAGCATTCCTGCACATGTATGGGTTGATGACCAGGTGTGAGAATGACAACATTACCTTGGGAGGTGTAACAGAGTCATTCTTAAAATGTGTTTAGTTATAGTCTTGTTTTTTTCTGCCAATTTCAAAGGACTTGAATGGACTGGACAACTTAATAAAATTATAAAAACTGATATTGTACAACACTTCACACAAATGTAAATGCTTGGTCAGCCCTTGAGCAGGTTGAATTCACTCCAGCAAATACATTTTGAAATAAATGTACATACTAATTTTCATAGTATGTGAAAAAGATGGTTATTATGTTCCAAGAGAAGTAAACCATAATTGAATTTGAATGGACAAATGTTTGGGACCATTTAAGAAAATGTGGATGAACTTTTATGGAATCAACTGTCTGCTTTCTGTCAATAGCCAGTCAAATTGGCAGAGGATTCAGATTCATCTCATTCAATTTCAAATGCAGGTCATATTTGCATTTGAAAACATTCGACTATATTTCAGTTGTAACGCCCATTGGCTTGTGAAGGTACTGTTCTATTTTGCCTTATGGTCCCTACCTGTTTAAACGGAATACTCCCAGATGTCCCTCCTTTGTTGTGGGGCACAGTAAGTGGCTAAATAACCACCTAGTTGTGTTTGAATGTAAAAACATCTCTTGTCTCAGTAACTGGAGAGTTATGCTGTTGGATATAACAAATAAAATTATTCAGGAAATAACAATGAAAATGTCTGTCAGTGGGTTCTTTTGTTAAATTATAGTGTTGAATGTTCAATGCTACTTTGAGACCCTGAGCCTTTTTCATAACACAAAGCTCCCTGAGATGTCTTGACATGTTAAACACTTCAAAAATGTACAGTAGTTAGTCAGTGAAATTTCCCTCTTAGATGCCAGAGGCAAGGAGCCAATTACATGAGTATGTATTTGTGACATGCATTGCCTTTGACTAGAGAGAAAAAAAAGTTGACATGAAATGTTGTTTATTTTTGCTTCATTGAATATACTCAGTTTTCAGACTTTCTGTCGGGCCAATAAGAAAATCTACAAATAGTCCAAGGATGCTTCAATCCAGGTTCAGTTATTGAACTGCGAGACAAATTGTGGGTTTGAGAGAGGGGGGTCCTTCTACATGAATGAGAATACCACAATGACTTTCTTTTGACCATTGTAAGAGGAAATTACAGATGAGTTCAAGCACAGGTACATTGGATTGGGCACCGTATCCATTCACTCCGTGAATAGCTAAGTCCCAGTGTTAGGTGTATTCTCGTGCAGACTCTGTAGAGCCAAATCTGACCACTTCATTTCTTGTTCTTTCACAGACTCTGTTGATCCTCCATTATCTTGCTCAGCTTCAGGCAGTTCGCTCTGCAGGAAAAAATAAAAGTATTAACCACATGAGAGCAAACTAGACTGAACAAAAATATAAACACATGTAAAGTGTTGGTCAAATGTAAAAAATCACAGATGCACAAAAAGTGTATTTCTCTCAAATGTTGTGCACAAATTTGTTCACATAGCTGTTAGTGAACATTCTCCTTGACCAAGAATGCATATAATGATGCTGATTTAAACTGCATAATTATTTCACAGGTGCACCTTGTGCTGGGGACAATAAAAAGCCACTCTAAAATGTACAGTTTTGTCAGAGCGTGCAATTGGCATGTCCGCCTGAGAATTTAATGTTAATTTCTTTACCATAAGCCATCGTCGCATGGGCGAATGATTTGCTGATGTCAACATTGTGAACAGATTGCCCCATGGCAGCGGTGGGGTTATGGTATGGGCAGGCATAAACTATGGGCAATGAACACATTTGCATTATATTGATGACAATTTCCTGAGGCCCATTTTTTAGGAAGGGGTATCTGACCAACAAATGCATCTCTGTATTCCCAGTCATGTTAAATCCATAGTTTAGGGCCTAATGAATTTATTTCAATTTACTGTTTTCCTCATATGAACTAACTCAGTACAATCTTTGCAATTGTTGCGTAATTTTTTTTCAGTATAGTAATATTCGGTGGAGGCTGCTGAAGGGAGGACGGCTTATAGTAATGGCTGGAACGGATAGAATGGCATCAAACCATGTATATGATAATATTCCGCTCCAGCGATTAACACGCCACCAACCACCTGTGGTAGTGTTGTCCAGTTTTATACAGAAGTATGAGTATCAGGCATAAGTAATTTTATTCAGAAACATATTTCTGAAACCAGGTAAAAGAGGACTCATGCCAAAGGCATTTCCTCTATTTGATTCCACCAGGGAGAGAAGAGAACCAGCAAGCTACAACAGTGAGCAGATTAAAGGTATGTATGAGACTGGTACTAGATGGCAAGTCTGAATGTCTCGTATTTCTACCTGGTCTCAGAGCATTTTGTATTCTGTACGTACATCTAAAACTCCACTTAGTAATGTGTATGTTACGAAATCAAATTTGTTGTGGCTAATGTTGATTCAAAAGCGCAAGCTTTGGGTTGTTAGACGTTCGTTATATACCCACCCTCCTTTTGGTTTTTGTATAAAGTAACCATACCAAACGGAACACACTAATTTGAGTGTCCCGGATATTTACTGATACATTTAGTCTGAGGCCAAGCAGTGAGCTGGTTTTAATATCTGTATTTCCTCGTCGAAGTTCCATCTGCAACATGAAACATACGTTTATAAATCGCCAGTGCCGTTAAACGTTTACCCCATATAATAATCCATCCTAAACTAGAATCCTGTATTGAAAATATGTTACTAGTTAGATATGGATATTTGGCAGAGCTGATGTAAATGTCAGGGTGCAAATGATTAAAAAGGGCTATGGCGCGTGTAACCGCTCAACACAGTGCTTTCTAGCTATATAACGTAAGCTTGTTTAGTGTTGTCCAAATGTTCTCTTTGGGCTTCAGACATCAGCGAACATCAGCGATTTCGATTTGCCATCAAATAGCTAATACATTTTTGATGCTGCCATCATCATTCATATTCCCGAATTATATATCAACTCATAATTGAGTGAGACCGTTTTAGAAGCTAAATTACCAACGTTATACCATGTAGCAGTTATCAATATAGCTAATCCTCATCTACAGCATAAACATTGTTTAAAGGGTTTTACATACCAATGGGATAGTGACATCTTCATAAGGTAGACGGTCTTCCCTCCAAGCATCATCTGTAAGGTCAAGAACCCTGCCATCTCTTTGAACTTCACTGTCCATCTCTGGATGTTTTGGTTGCCTACTAGTAGTGCTAGCTAGGTGTGAAGATGGCACAATTCAGTATCCTTGTTTGTTGTGGTGGTTTAACCGTAGAAAAGTAGTCTGGTGTGGCAAGTCAGAAGTCTCAATATAGGCTTATGAAGCTAATTTACTTCCCAAAATATGTCATCTAAACACAATACCTTACCCAAACAATAAAGCCTTGCAAAAATCCTTAAAACCTGCGATTCAAATGAGTCGCAGTATTTTGACGTCATATTCTTCGTGAGGGGGATAAGTGCCGAGTTCACGGGTTTCCACTAGATAACACAGTCACAAAGTCAAAATTAGCTTCACATGTTTGCTTTTAGGGCTGATGTGTGCCGCATTCAACCAGTTAGCAAGTCAAACATATTAAGACTTTCCAAGTTCCGACTAGCACTAGAACGCAGTTGAGCAACATTCAAATTATTGAATGGTTGTGTCGCAACTGTTCATTAATCAAATGCAGCAAATGCCTTCTAGTGATAGGACGTTCGCGAACGAACAGCGCTTTTTGGACGGCTCTTTATGTTAAATGGTAGGAACCGACCGAATCGCATCGGTAAAAAAAAAAAAAAAAAAAAACGTTCATTTGACTCCTGATTTGCATACTGTACCTCTGTTTTTTGACATTCAAACGACGATTATCTGCAAATAAGTTACATAATCATTATCTGAAGATGGTGAATCCTCACTGCAGAAACAATAAATAGTGGGGAGAGCACAGAACCGGTCCCAGCCTTCTGCCGCCAAAGGAAGGAGCAAAAAAAACTAATTGAAGTTAGGTTCTGAATTAAATGTGAAAGGATATTGTCTGGACGTTGAAAATGCTTATTTTCCGGACGTTGAAAAATACGTATTTTCCAGATGTTGAAATCAGGTTCATTTTCGGTTCTGAATGAAAGTTGAAAATATGTAAACTCAGCAACAACAACAAAAACGTCCTCTCACTGTTAACTGCGTGTATTTTCAGCAAACTTAACATGTATAAATATTTGTATGAACATAACAAGATTCAACAACTGAGACACAAACTGAACAAGTTTCACAGACATGTGACTAACTTAAATGTAATAATGTGTCCCTGAACAAAGGTGGGGTCAAAATCAAAAGGAACAGTCAGTATATGGTGTGGCCACCAGCTGCATTAAGTACTGCAGTGCATCTCCTCCTCATCGACTGCACCAGATTTGCCAGTTCTTGTGGTGAGATGTTACCCCACTATTCCACCAAGGCACTAGCAAGTTCCTGGACATTCCTGTGGGAATGGTCCTAGCCCTCACCCTCCGATCCAATAGGTCCCAGATGAGCCCTGATCTCAATCTCATTAGGCACTTCGCTGGCCATGGCAGAACACTGACATTCCTGTCTTGCAGGAAATCACGCACAGAACGAGCAGTATGGCTGGTGGCATTGTCATGCTGGAGGGTCATGTCTGGATGAGCCTGCAGGAAGGGTACCACATGAGGGAGGAGGATTGCCTGCAATGACAACAAGCTCAGTCCGATGATGCTGTGACACCACCCCAGACCTTGACAGACCCTCCACCTCCAAATCGATCCCGCTCCAGAGTACAGACCTCGGTGTAACGCTCATTCCTTTGACAATAAACTCGAATCCGACCATCACCCCTGGGGAGAAACCGTGACTCGTCAGTGAAGAGCACTTTTGCCAGTCCTGTCTGGTCCAGCGATGGTGGGTTTGTGCCCATAGACGACGTTGTTGCCGTTGATATCTGGTGAGGACCTTGTTGGGCAGTTGTTGCCATTCTGTACCTGTCCCTGCAGGTGTGATGTTCGGATGTACCGATCCTGTGCAGGTGTTATTACACGTGGTCTGCCACTGCGGGGACAATCAGATGTCTGTCCTGTCTCCCTGTAACGCTGTCTTAGGCATCTCACAGTACAGACATTGCAATTTATTGCCCTGGCCACATCTGCAGTCCTCATGCCTACTTGTAGCATGCCTAAGGCACGTTCACACAGATGAGCAGGGACCCTGGGTATCTTTCTTTTGGTGTTTTTCAGAGTCAGTAGAAAGTCCTCTTCACTGTCCTAAGTTTTGATAACTGTGACCTTAATTGCCTACCGTCTGTAAGCTGTTAGTGTCTTAACAACCGTTCCACAGGTGCATGTTCGTTAATTTTGTCACCAAAGCCCCATATACTACCCACCATTGCGACCTGTACGCTTTCGTTGGCTGGCCCTCGCTTCATACTCGTCGCCAAACCCACTGGCTCCATGTCATCTACAAGACCCTGCTAGGTAAAGTCCCCCCTTATCTCAGCTCGCTGGTCACCATAGCATCTCCCACCTGTAGCACACGCTCCAGCAGGTATATCTCTCTAGTCACCCCCAAAACCAATTCTTTCTTTGGCCGCCTCTCCTTCCAGTTCTCTGCTGCCAATGACTGGAACGAACTACAAAAATCTCTGAAACTGGAAACACTTATCTCCCTCACTAGCTTTAAGCACCAACTGTCAGAGCAGCTCACAGATTACTGCACCTGTACATAGCCCACCTATAATTTAGCCCAAACAACTACCTCTTTCCCTACTGTATTTCATTTATTTATTTATTTTGCTCCTTTGCACCCCATTATTTTTATTTCTACTTTGCACATTCTTCCATTGCAAATCTACCATTCCAGTGTTTTACATGCTATATTGTATTTACTTTGCCACCACGGCCTTTTTTTGCCTTTATCTCCCTTATCTCACCTCATTTGCTCACATCGTATATAGACTTGTTTATACTGTATTATTGACTGTATGTTTGTTTTACTCCATGTGTAACTCTGTGTCGTTGTATGTGTCGAACTGCTTTGCTTTATCTTGGCCAGGTCGCAATTGTAAATGAGAACTTGTTCTCAACTTGCCTACCTGGTTAAATAAAGGTGAAATAAATAAAAACAAAATTGTTTATAATTCATTGAACAAGCATGGGAAATAGTGTTTTAAGCCCTTTACAAGTGAATATCTGTGAAGTTATTTGGATTTTTACGAATTATCTTTGAAAGACAGTGTCCTGAAAAAGCTAAGTATATTTTACAGATGTTTAAAATATGTATTATCCAGATGTTGAAATCAGGCTAATTTCTGGTTCTGGATTCAAGTTGAAAATAAGTCATTTGTAGAAATAGAAATAGAAGTCTATTTTTGGGCCAAATCAAGGCTGGAAAAACAATGTCCAAGGAAGTGGAAATCAAGGCCAGTCCGGACCTGCACCAAAAAAAGACGTCCAAAGGCGTCAGGGTCAGTCCATGCTTACTGAGTTGTAGCCTACAGTGTTGCCTGAAATTGAATTTTATGATTGCCCATCTATCAAATGTTATTGGTCACATGCACGTGTTTAGCAATGTTAATGCGGGTGTAGCGAAATGCTTGTGCTTCTAGCTCCGACAGTGGAGCAATATCTAACAAGTAACATCTAACAATACACACAAATCTAGTAAAGGAATGGAATTAAGAATATAAAAATATATGGATGAGCAATGTTGGAGCGACATATAATAAGATACAGTCGTATAGGATACAGTATATACATATGAGAGGGTATGTAGACATTATTAAAGTGACTAGTGTTCCATTTATTAACGTGGCCAGTGATTTCAAGACTATTTATATAGGCAGCAGCCTCTACGTGCTAGTGATGGCTATTTAACAGTCTGATGGCCTTGATATAGAAGATGTTTTTCAGTCTCTCTGTCCCAGCTTTGATGTACCTGTTCTGAATGATATCGTGGTGAACAGGCAGTGGCTCGTTTGGTTGTTGTCCTTGATGATATTTTTGGCCTTCCTGTGACATTGGGTGGGGTAGGTGTCGAGGGCAGGTAGTTTACCCCCGGTGATGTGTTGAGCAGACCGCACCACCCTCTGGAGAGCCCTGCATTTGCGGACGGTGCAGTTGAAGGAACCAAGCGGTGATACAACCCGACAGGATGCTCTTGATTGTGCATCTGTAAAAGGTTGTGAGGATTTTAGGTGACAAGCCAAATTTCTTCAGCCTCCTGAGATTGAAGAGGTGCTATTGTGCTTTCTTCACCAAAGTGTCTGTGTGAGTGGACCATTTCAGGTTGTCAGTGATGTGTACGCCAAGGAACTTGAAGCTTTCCACCTTCTCCACTGCAGTCCCGTCGATGTGGATAGGGGGGTTCTCCCTCTGCTGTTTCATGAAGTCCACAATCATCTCCTTTGTTTTGTTGATGTTAAGTGAGAGGTTATTTTCCTTGCACTCCCAGAGCACTCAGTCCCCTCCCTGTAGGCTGTCTTGTAATTGTTGGTAATGAAGCCTACTACTGCTGTGTCATCTGCAAACTTGATGATTGAGTTAGAAGTCTGCTTGGCCACGCAGTCATGGGTGAACAGGAAGTACAAGAGGGGACTGAGCACGCACCCTTGTGGGGCTCCAGTGTTGAGGATCAGCGATGTGGAGGTGTTGTATCCTACGTTCACCACCTGGGGCGGCCCATCAGGAAGTCCAGGACTCAGTTGCACAGGGCGGGGTTCAGTCCCAGGGCCTCGAGTTTAATGATGAGCTTGGATTGTACCATGTTGTTGAATGCTGAGCTATAGTCAATGAAAAGCATTCTTACATGTGTATTCCTCTTGTCTAGATGGGATAGGGCAGTGTGATGGCAATTGCATCGTCTGTGGATCTATTGGGGCGGTTAAATTGAAGTGGGTCTAGGGTGACAGTTAAGGTAGAGGTGATATGATCCTTAACCAAGTGGTAAGCCTACCATTTGTAAAACTCCAAAAAACAACTCGGCACAGAAACAAAAAATTATTTGGCTCGTGCTTACTGGGGTGTAGCCCACCATGTCGGCCCAAATGGAATTTTATGAATGCCCATCCATGTGGTAGGCCCACCGTTTGTAAAACAGGCCATAGCAATTGGCTTGATTAGTCCTGATTCCTGTGACTAATCAATTTGGCTATTTTAAACTCTGAATAACAGCAGCCCAACTTTATCAGGAGTTATCGTGATGTGCAATGTGTTTACACAGCGAGAAATGCAGAAGTTTTTTATTTTTTGTTATTATCAGCTTGTCAGAAATTGGATACAAACTTGAAACCACTGATCATGACAATGGGGGGAAACTGCTGGACAATAGTTGTGATTGTCCATTCCAGATTGTCCATTTTACTTTGACATGTCCTGTTTTTAGGATATGTTGTTTGTTAACATGACAGCTAATTATTTGATTTGATTGAGCGCCGTTTAGGTTAGGCTATTTGATCGGAGAAACCTGCATGATGTAAAAAGTGTCCGTCTCATTGTCATACATCCAGCCTATAGGCTATAGAAAATGCCACATACTCTTTTTACCATATCCTATATCTGCTACATGGGTTATGTTAGACAATATTTTTGATGGAACTTTGGTGGAGCGCTGCAGAGATACGTCTCCCCAACAGCACCCTGGCCATATCTAATAATTTGGCCATGTAAAAAAATATTTGAACGTGCATATCAAGATCTGACATAATGGTAGACTTTTTGGGGCTTTACATTACAGATTTAATTTTTTTTCACGGTTCTAGGTTGAATTTCAAGCATTTTGAATGAAGAGCCGCTTGGGAGCTAAGTTGTGATTTTTAAGCAATAGTGTGCAATGCAGCATGCAATTTGGGGCGTTCCTGCATGTGGGCATTAATACATCTGCAGGAACGCCCCCCTTCGAGCATCCCATTTGTTCCTGCATGAACGACCCCCCCTCGAGCACCTCATTGGTTCCTGCATGAACGCCCCCCTCGAGTACGACATCTTCATGTTTGTGTGACACTTTTGAATGTGGGTCAAAAGGGGGAAAAAGTATTATCTGAGTATTACGGTGTCGCTCCAGCCTCCCGCCTGCAGTACTAGCGGGGGCGACCGGTAGACAGTGTCCTTTACTCCCCCGGCTGATCACCTGCCATCACCATCTTTAACAGAACTGTGGGAAAAGAGTGCTCAACTGGTGGAGGACACTGTCTAACGGTCGCCCCCTCTAGCAATGCAGGCGGGAGAGACACCGTGTGCTAACTAACTAACTCTGAAATCATCTTTGATTGATTTGACTTAACCAAGACTCCTCATTGTTTTAATGCTTCTGGTATTTTTTGCAAATTACAGTGATCACTGTGCTATTGCCTGTGTGAGAGATGGTAAAATTCCTAAGAAATCTCCACGTGTTATTACGAAAAGAAACTGGAAGCAGTTTGATATTCAAGGTTTTTAACATGATGTATCTAGCATTGAATGGAATAGAATGGAATTCATCTCTGATGTTGAACTGGCCTTTTCTTACTTCCACATCGCATTCCAGGAAGTATGCAATAGGCATGCCCCTTTTAGAAAATCCAGGATTAAGGGCAGAGACAACCCTTGGTTTACTAAGCGACTTACAAAAATCATAAGGGAACGAAATGCTATGTGGGCTAAAGGAAGAGGGACTGGTGTGGCAGATGATTGGATGGCTTTTAAACGCCTTCGAAATATGGGTGTGGCTATGATCCGTCATTTGAAAGCAGACCACTACCTGAAATTTACTTCACATAATTTAAATAATCCATCCAAATCTTGGCAAGTAGTGAAAGGTTTGTAGTGCAAAAAAGATACACAGCTCCCCAAACAATTGTTGGTTAGACACACAGATTGAGAGAACCATTCTGAAAGCCTTGAATCAGCATTTTTTAGATGCAGGCAGTTTATTTGAAAAGGTCAAAGGGATAATTGAGCCCCCTGTGAATTTACCTGACACCCCTGTGCACTCCTTCGCCAGGTGAAAAGGTTCTCCTTTTCATTCTTCTCTGTTTCAGAAGTGTGTAAAGCCCTGAATGAAATTGATTTTAAAAAATCCCCTGGCCCTGATGAACTAGACCCCCGCCTCCTTCACCTAGCTGCAGACATCATTGCTCCCCCCTTAACATGTATTTTTAACCTCATGCTTGATGTTATGGAAGTCTGCTTTTGTACTGCCTCTCCTGAAAGGTGGAGATCCTTCGCTACTTGACAACTATTGACCCATATCAAAATTGTCTGTACTGTCAAAGGTACTGGAGTCCTTAGTTAGTCAGCAGCTAAAAACCTACTTCCAAGAAAACAACATCTTAAATTGAATGCAGTCAGGTTTTAGGTCTGGCCACAGCACTGTTTCAGCAACTTTGAAGGTTTTAAATTACATCTACTGTGCTCTTTATAAGAAGTTACATTGTGTGTCTGTTTTTATTGATTTGTCAAAGGCTTTTGACACCGTGGACCATGCTGTGTTAGTGCAAAGGTTAAAATGTTGTGGAATTACTGGTCATGCTCTAGGTTGGTTTATAAATTACCTATCAAATCGTACACGATGTGTACCTCCATAGAGGTGTGCTCAGGTGTTCCGCAAGGTTCTATTTTGGACCCACTGTTGTTCATTTTGTATATCAACAACATTGGGGATCTTATTGAAACAGAGGATGTTCATTTTTACTGTTACTGTTCTTTATTCAAGTGGTAGTAGTTTATCTTTAGCTTTTGAAAATACCCAAAGAGCATTTAACATCATACAACATAATCTGTATGATTTTAAAGCTGGTTCTAAATTCGGCTAAAACAAAATGCATGGTATTTTCAAATGCCCGGCATGTTACAAATCATGTCATTGCTACATTGGCTGGACATACTATAGAGCAAGTTAAAGTGTACAAATGTGTGGGTTGATAAGCTGAGCTTCACTGTGCATGTAGAGAACTTGATAAGAAAGCTCAAGCTGAAAATATAATTTTATTACCGGCATAAGGCTTGTTTTTCTTTTGAGGCCAGGAAGGATCTAGTACGGTGTACATTACTGTCAGTTTTAGAGATGTTATATATATGCAGGCCTCAGCCACTACCCTGAGAGCACTTGATTCAGTGTATCATGCAGCCCTCAGACATTTCTGATTTGTAATGAACCTAACACATCATTGTGATCTCTACAGCGCTGTTGGCTGGTCATCATTGACCTTACGTAGGCTTAAACTGATTTATAAGGACATATTGGGTAAAATGCCATTTTATCTCTGTTCTCTTTTAGTCAGGTCAGGAAATAAATATAAATTATGGTCCCATTATGATTTGCTTCTAACAGTACCAAAGTACCAAAAATTAGAGTAGGTCATGGTAGAAATAGTTTTAGTGACTTAGCTCCATGGTCCTGGAATTCTCTCCTGAACATTTTAAAATGTGATGATCTAGTTGGGAGTTTAAACACTTGATCGATGTATATATCATAGAAGAGTGTAATTGTTTTTAGGCCAGCTGTTTTTAGTCAAGACGTTTGTGTTTTTAATGTAAAATGTTTGTTGTACTGTATGTGTGTTTATAGTTTTGTTTTAATGTTGTGTTAGTGTATGTAAGATGTTTTGTCTGAAACGTTGTTCCCTCTGCTGCTATTGGACCAGGTCTCTCTTGGAAAAGAGATGTTATTGTTACGATCGTTGGAAGCATACTCGGACCAACGTGCAGTGTGATCTGGGTTCCACATCTTTTTTATTTAAAGTAACCACACAACAAAAAAACAATAAAGAATAAACGAAACATGACGACAATGGAGTGCTAACATGCAACTACACACAAACAATATCCCACAAACACAGGTGGAAAAAATGCTACCTAAATATGATCCCAAAGACAACGATTACCAGCTACTTCTATTTGGGAATCATACAAAATTACCAACATAGAAAAACAACACTAGAACCCCAATTAGAAATAATAAACTAGACTAATGGCGGATTTGGTGGTGGCTCTGGTGCGGGCCGAAGAACCCGCTCATCCCTCGGATCCAGACATGAACACTGTGCCTGGACTGGACCTAGAAAGGCTCCTGCCATGGAGCTGGACTGGACGCCGTGTCTGGACTGAGCATCTGCGCAGAGGAGGGCTCCTGTGCATGGAGCTGGACTGGACGCTGTGTCTGGACTGGGCATCTGCGCAGAGGAGGGCTCCTGTGCCTGGAGATGAACTGGACGCCATGTCTGGACTGGGCATCTGCGCAGAGCGGGGCTCCTGTGCCTGGAGCTGGACTGGACGCTGTACTCGGACTGGGCATCAGCGCAGAGGAAGGTTCCTGCCCTGGAGCTGAAGGTTCCGGACCGTGGACCGTCGCTGGAAGCTCTGGACTGGAGAGGCGCACTGGAGGCCTAGTGCGTGGAGCCGGCACAGGACGTAACGGACTGGGGAGTTGCACTGGAGGCCTGATGCGTGGAGCCGGAACAGGTGGTACCGGACTGGTGACATGGACTTCAGGGCGAGTGCGTGGAGCATGCACAGGACGTTCCGGACTGGGGAGGCGCACTGGAGGCCTGGTGCGTGGAGCTGGCACAGGACGTACTGGGCTGTGGAGGCGTACTGGAGACTACGTGCGTAGAGCTGGCACAGGACGTACCGGACTGGGGAGGCGCACTGGAGGCCTGGTGCGTGGAGCTGGCACAGGACGTACCGGACTGGGGAGGCGCACTGGAGGCCTGGTGCGTGGAGCTGGCACAGGACGTACTAGGCTGTGGAGGCGTACTGGAGACTACGTGCGTAGAGCTGGCACAGATAGTGCCGGGCTGAGAAGGCGCTTTTCAACGTGCCTGCGCTGCAGCATACTTCTTTCTCCTGTATCTCTCATTACCTTTTTCTATCGACTCCCACACAGGCTCTGGCTCACTCCCTGGTTCCGCCGACCACCCCCCAACAAAAAAGACTTTGGGGCTTTTTCTGTGGCCGCAAACACCGGCTTTGTCGCTGTCCTCCCTTCTCTCCTTGCGTCTCCCACCAAGGAAGGCGATCCTGTCCTGCCAGGATTTCCTTCCGAGTCCAGGATCCCTTCCCATCCAGAATCTCCTCCCAAGTCCATGTTACCCTCTGCTCCTGGGCACGCTGCTTGGTCCTGTTGTGGTGGGATATTCTGTCAAGTTCGTCAAAATAATAATTATCGGACCAAGGCGCAGCGGAGGTTGAGTTCCACATCTTTATTTCTAAGTGAAACTTAAGCAAAACAATAAAGAAAGAACAAAACGTGACGACAATGGAGTGCTGACATATAACTACCCATAAACAGTATCCACAAAACACAGGTGGGAAAATGCTACTTAAATATGATCCCCAATTAGAGACAATGATAGCCAGCTGCCTCTAATTGGGAATCATACCAAACACCAACATAGAAAACAAAACTAGAACCCTACATAGAAAATATAAACTAGACTAACCCCCCCGGTCAAGCCCTGACCTACTCCACCATAGAAAATAAGGACTCTCTATGTTCAGGACGTGACGGTTATCTCAATGAGAAAAAAATATAAATAAAGGTCAAATTTAAAAAATATCTTGCACATGATGTCGCTCCCGCCTGCTGTGTACTCGAGAAAACTGTGCCTGACCGGCAGGGGAACAAGGACACTGTCAACCGGACAACCCGCTAGTACTGCAGGCAGGAGGCTGGATGCTACACCATGTGTTAACTAGCTAGATTGCACATGTTGCCCCCGCCTGCTGTGTACCGGAGAAAACTGTGCCCCACAGGCAGGGGCAAGAAAACTCTACCCAGTGTGTACTAGCTATAGCAATCTACCATTGTTATCCCCACTTCTTTTGTGGAATTTCATGTCAGTTGGCATCCAACGTTATGGTGCATTACTACCATCTACTGTAGTTGAGCACTTTTTTGATCCTTTATTCAACTAGGCAAGTCAGTTAAGAACAAATTCTTATTTACAATGACAGCCCAACGGGGAACATTGGGTTAACTGCCTTGTTCAGGGGAAGAACACAGATTTTTACCTTGTCAGCTCGGGGATTAGATCCAGCAACCTTTCGGTTACTGGCCCAACACTCTAACCACTAGGCTACCTGACACCCCTCTTGCCTATGTACTGGAGTCATAGCTTAAAAATGGACCAATATAAGTATAAAGAGGGGTTCCTGCAGATGCAGTATTGCCCACATGCTGGAATGCCCCGAATTGCAGGCTGCGGCTGCATCGTTCTCAAATTATGTGGCTCACTGAAAACACTCGGAATGCCCATTTACTAGTGCCTTCATCAGTGTAAGCAATTTATTAACAGAAAGCGGTCAAATCAGACTTTTCAAAATGTCCACCTTTGTGCTACACATCCAATAAATGGAGTGATGTGATTGGTCAATGAGTTACAAACACTTGACCAATTAGAATCAATGTTCAACAAATTAATTTGGTCATTATGTTGAGAGATTGCTGGGCAAAGTACATATTTGACATCCTTTAGTCTTTCATTACCTTGATTGTTGTTAGTTGGTCATTTAAATGAGCTTCATAGCTCAGTGGTTATATTTCAGATTTGTAAACAAGCAAATGTTCTAATTTTGATAATGAATCCATGAGCAAAACATGTATCATGTCATTTTGGTATAAAATACTTCAGTAATATTACCAAAATCCAGGAGTGGAAAGAGTACTAAAATATCTTATTCAAGTAGAAGTACTGTTACTTTAATGACATTTTACTCAAGTACAACTACTGGTGTAAGAACTGCTCAAGTAAAATGTAGCAAATTTAAAAAGTACTCAGTAAAAGAAATTGAGTTTTAAAAGAAAAATATTTACCTTGATATTTAGCCAATTTCGCTAAGGTTACCTGAATGTTGTTACACATGATCTTTACCATGCGTTACATTTAAAAAGGAAGAGAGGAAATGAATGTACAGTAGGAACTAAGTTCATTTATTTTATGAGTTGCAACAAGGCACATTTGTATGTAAAATAATAAAGGATATGTCCAAAAATATATTGAGGGATCTTTTTTTTACAATCAAATCTCATGTATTTATGTAAATTAAATTTTAGGGTAAAGGGTACAGACACCCTTTTTGTGATTTCACATGTTTTTGAGAAATTTACCCCAAACAGCAAATCACCTTCTCATCCTCATTGTGTAGAATGGGAGCCCTGAAAAAACATTAACAAAAACACCCAAACACGTCCTTTTAAAAATGGCAATGCTCTCAGTATAGTGAAGCAGTTCTTTATATGTTGTACACATGAAATTGTGTCATTCTGAACTTAATCCGCAAAGTTAAATTCCATTTTGTTTCCGACTGGAGAGATAATTTTGGCCATGTAGTGTATGTGGACACCTGCCCATTGAACGTCTCATTCTAAAATCATGGACATTAATATGGAGTTGGTCCCCCTTTGCTGTAATAACAGCCTCCACTCTTCTGGGAAGGCTTTCCACTAGATGTTGGAACATTTGCTGTGGGGACTTGCTTCCATTCAGCCACGAGCATTAGTGAGGTCGGGCACTGATGTTGGACGATTAGGTCTAGCTCGCAGTCGGCGTTCCAATTCATCCCAAAGGTGTTTGATGGGGTTGAGGTCATGGCTCTGTGCAGGCCAGTCAAGTTCTTCCACACCGATCTCGG